>NW_005842280.1:999591-1039757 GCF_000455745.1 Alligator sinensis | reverse complement strand
AAAGAGCAGAGCCATACATCTAGCAGCTTATAGGGCAAGGTCTGATACCTCTGGCCCCTTTTCACTGGGCATCTCTGAGCTCCATTTAAGGCTCCCAACCTAGCCAGTGCTGCTTGCTGTATATACATAAGGAATGTTCAGCCTCACGCTACTTCTGGCAGAGATCCACTAATGACAGCAGCAGCAGAGTGCTAGTTCAAAATGGGGTGCATTTTCCTGTGAGAACTAATCCTGCTCTGGGTATACTTCAGGGTGGTTGATGAGCCTGTACTGCACAAATGCCAGATCAACTGTGGGAGACAGATCAATGCAGTGATGACATTGTCTTACAGGTGCAATTCAGTCCATCATTTAAACTGTATGAAATGAAAACAGGGGACAGATGTAAGTTATGAGAAGATAACATAGGAGAAGGATGGCCGTCAGAGACCAGATCCCACCTAATAAATAAAAACTCTTGACTATTGTGGCAGGAGGGCAGAGGCAGGGGGAAGGGCATGTTTATGTCTGCCTACTTTCCCCTCTAATTTCATGGCCTGGGGAGGGGGACATCTGGATATCTGAATGGAGACACAAATCACTACCCACAGGGTTACCAAACCACTACTGCCTACTGCAGTGTATGCAACGGGTTAAAAGACTGGAGCATAAGCCAGCATTTGGAACTGGATCTGAAAAAAGTGGGGGGAAACTATTATCTTTTATGATGAGAGCCAAAACACCTGTGCTGCATAACAGACCAACAAACAGTAAATGAAAACTATTTCATGACAAAATAGAGATACACTGCATTGTGGTGTGCATTTATTAGCATGAACTTTAATTGGATCATCCAAAAGATGACTGGACGCACCGTCATCTGACCTCAGCAATCTTTCCTGCCTTAGAGGGGGGGCTGGACCTGATGATCTCGTGAGGTCCCTTCCAGCCCCTAACTTCTGTGAATCCCGGAGATCATCTGTGGTTTACCAGAGAGCCTTGTGGATAGTAAGGAAAACTGAAGAGAGATGATCCATGCTCAAAGTCCGTATTCCAAGGACTGCATAGTACAGACTACCCGTATTCATTCATATTAGTGCAGCTGAGGACAGAGAACTGTAGCCCTTGGCTTTTATAGACTATAACAGATTTCATTTAGCAGGCCAAATGGAACCTGATCATTTATTCTTAAAGCCTTGATGTTCCTGTTTTTTTTTTCTTGGAGGGAGATTATCATGCTTCAGTACAGCTAGCATCGTTTCATTTTTATGCTAATAAAAGCCTTTAAGAAAGATGCTGACTTTAGTGACAGAAACTGGCTTAAATAAAAAGAAAATAATTCATGCTAATTCCATGGGATTTCATAAAGTTGATGTTTACTGTTTCTCCTATTAGATCGGTAAATGTCCATCTGTCTTGTTTAAATATGCCAGGGTGTATGGGTAGTGGTGCTGTCCCATTACAAGCATGGGATGAGGCTAGAATCTGGGGCACCTCTCAATGAGCCACCCACTCTCCATGGTTCTTCCTGGCCCCAAATCTTCACCCCCACCCTTCTCTCTCTCTTCCCCTTTCTCAGTTGCCACAATGGCAGGGCTGTGGCCTAGGGCTTACAGCATTTTGCTGGGAAGCAGAAGATGCAGGGTTAAACTCCTCTGCTAAGTGGTGGGGACCAGGATCCCATGTCTTGCTCTCTGGGCAAATGCTCTAACTACTGAGCTAAAAGGCAGGTTTTGCTCAACTGAACTTTGAGGACTTGGCCTGCCCTGCTCATTTACCTGGACAATTCTGTTTCTCTTGGACAGCTGCCTGGCTGAAGTATAGGCAATGCTGAAACACCAACTATGTTTAAATGCCAAAAGCTGCAGTTATATGGCTACATGTGTGTCACTGAAGCCTATGTATGGGACCTGGGCTGCTATATGTCTAGAGCTCTGAAACTGCCTAATCACAACAGAGATTTGCATCCTTTCCAGCTATGGAGTGGTTAACGTACAGTGCTGTTCCTTCTTGATCAGCAGAGACTAATCTTTTTCTGTATAATTGGAAATGGCCGAACACAATTACAAAATAATTGACCTAGTGTTACAATTATTTTCCTGAAAATCAACTACAATGATGGAATCTTCTCCTAGTGCTGTCACTCATCTCACAAAACAATGTAAGCACTAAATGCAAAAGGACTGCATTGAGGCAATGCACAGTAATAAAGACAAGATGTAAAAGGGAAAGCTCTGAGAGCAGTCCCGTGCTGTTGAGCACTGACTCAATATTTAGCCTTGTACAAGAAGAAACTGTGCCTCCTCAGGGAAGCTGACTGTCTAAATAGCAGATAAATAATAGAAAAACACACCAGCAAATGTACAAGATGGTGCTAACGTAGCTTTTTTTAATGATAGCTTAACCACGTTGCCAACCCCATATGCTTTATACTATGCATTTAATAATAAAATCCTAGTGGTCGGATTTTCAAAGGTGCTGAACATCTGCAGCTGCCATCCACTTCAACAGAATTTGCAAGAATAGCACATCAGTCCATAAGGTTGCCAACAGGTTCAAGAAAAAGCCATCATAAATAATGATGATTCCAGTAATAGGAAACAGTGCTTCCCATCAGCAGGTCTCAAAAGTACTTCAAAAAGGAGAACAGTATCATCAGCCCTAGTTTGCACATGAAGAAACAAGAAATTGCCAGTACTGACTTTCCAAACTCATTCAGCAGAGCTGGGAACAGAACTCGGGTCATCCACCCAGTGATCACACTGCCTTCTCCCTTGAAGGCAGTAGGGAGCTGTGTTTCAAACCTACAGTACTCTATGGGCGCCTATATATGAGCACGGCGCCTGCTCCAACATGCTGGATTCCAGCGCGTTGGAGCAGTCTCCACGCTTGTGTATAGGCATCCATAGAGTGCTGTAGGTTTCAAACACAGCTCCCTACTGCCTTCAAGGGAAGAGGCAGTGTGACTAATCGAGTCTGCTGGGGCATGGCAATTACTGTGCTCCAGCAGCCTCCTGCATCTCATGTATCAGTGTCCCCACACTTAAATTGGCAGCAGAGGTGATTGAACTAAAGCTTGTTGAACAAACTTTCGTTCAAGCGCCCCCCAGTACCATTTTTAAGCACGGGTACACTGATACATGAGATGCAGTGGCGCTTTAATTAGAACAGCTCTTAGAGCCACTCTAATCAAAGCGCCACCCCTTCCACCCCAGGAGCACATGTAAAAGTGCCCTATGGCTCTACTATATAAACAGCACATAAAACCAGAAAAATAGGAATAGAAAGCAAATTTAAGTTTATGCAATGCAATCAAGCTTGTTGCTAGTATCTTATCTTTACTTTTCCTGGCTTTCTGTGGTTTGAATCATTCAACTTAATGCTGCATTAAGAAAATGTTTTTTACAGCTAATTTCCTTGGAAAAATAAAAAATTCAAATTATTCTCCTTCATTGCTGAATCCCCATCAGTTTCTCCAGAAGTCAGCAAATTTCTTATTTCTAAATTTCTAAAAAGCATGACATTATCGTAATGATCCTGGTCCCACTCTATTGATCTGGAGCAGGGGTGGGTGATATCCAGCCTGCCAATTGATCCTATTGGCAGCCACTGGGAGCTTGTGGAGGGAGGGCTGCACCCTGCACTGCTCTGTTCTGCTATAGCTGGGGCTGGACCAGACTGCACAGGGTGCAGACTCTGCCCTCCCCACCTTGTACTCATCTCTCCCCACCCAGCTTCCTGTTGGCACTGTGGATGTGCAGGCCTGGCACTGTGACCACAAGTAGCTGAGTCCAAATGGGATGGGGCATGATGCAGCATGCTGAGTAGCCATCCTGTGTACATGCCTGCCGCTGCTGACACTGCATCTCTCCCTGTGCTGCTGACCTCCTGAGAGTTGATGAGGCGGGTTAATGTAATGCCAGCACCTACTGTATAGCCACCTTTTACACTGTTTCTCCCACTGTGGATTTGCCTATGCTCAACTGGTTGGCAAACCAAAACTGCATAGCAAGGGCCTTTAATGTCTGCATGGCTTCACATGGTGTTGTGGGCAGAAGCTGAATGAGTTCTCAGAAGAAGTGGTGGCAGGCTTTGACTCTGTACCATTAGAAGTATGGCACACACTCAATCTGTTGGCACTGAATTTAAAGAAATTCCAGGTCTTCTCTGCATGCATTTTCCTGAGCTCCTCTTTTCAGAGGGTTGCACAAATTGGTACCCTTAGTTGGTCAGATTTGTCCTTTAGAAATAAAACTTAACTACAGACCTACTTTCTTTGTCTCTCCATTTGTTTGAATGTGCATCAACTCTTGACTCAGGTTATTTTTATAGGGTCCTCATAACCTTCCTAAACTAAAGCTAAAATATTTTTTTCTGGATCGGAAGCCACAGGATGCATGGGCGACAGGGATCCATTGTGGGCTGGAAGTGAAATTGAAGAGCCATTTTGGCTGTGGGAAATGCAAACACTCATGCTATGGTTCTCCACTCTCTATGCAAGATGGGGAGAAGGCGGGGTCCCTGGTGGGTGTGATTTTGTAGCCTTGGGAACCACAAGGCATGATGGGATCTGATCTCCACACACCAAACCCCTAGCTGTAGAGCACGTGCCGTACACGTCCTCATCATACTTGGCAGTGCCTTAGATAACCAAACAATTGCATGGTTGTGTGTGCACTTCCTACTACATTTTCACGGCATTGCAAATTCCCTATAAATTCTTAGCACTTCAAATGAACACTTGTCCATGCTCTTAGTTTCTACTACAAACTGTTAATTTGCACACCTGAAAGTAACAACATATATTTAACAGTAGGCTTTATAAATTCGATATGGAATCAATGAAGCACAATAAATATGGAAACCTATGATCTGTTTTACACTCATTTTTCAGAACAGAACCATCCTTTTCCTCCAAATAAAATATACACTTTGTAGCAAGGAACCTGAAGGAATTATCCTTCTGAAGATGGTTTTTGCTATGAAAATAGTATGTATCTACTTTGGGATGTTTTATGTCATGCTGTGGCACAACAATACAATTATAAATCAATTTATGTGATTTCTGAGTAATGTTCTATTCCATAATTGTTCACAACACTTCTAAATATTTCAAGGCACTTTCTAATCATAATTAGCTGACGATGGCACTACAGAAACCAATTAAAATACCAGAGCCAAAAGCCTCCATCCATTACAATTACACGAATTCTGGATAAAAGGTGAGATCCACAAAAGAGCCTAGAGGCTGCAATGCAGAGCTCTGTGATACTTTAACTACTAGTACTCCTGCCACCTACTGGAATCCACAGCCCCAGGTTGAGTGTCCACTGTCCAGACTCCCTATATGGTACAGAGAAAAAAGTTACATGACTGTGAATGTGATTCATAAAAGCCAGCATGCTGAGCAGGCAACTACTGGCATAAGTCAGTAGGAGAGGGGTGCCCTCCCTGGCACTTGGGCAACTGACTCTGAGCTGCTGGGAGCTCTACCTGGGATTCACAACCACATATTTTCTCCTGGAATTAGATACCTATGCATGTCTTCTCTCACAAAACATCATCTTCTATACACACAATAGGCTCATGTGGTTAGAGCATTCTCTCGGGATGTGGGAGATGTAGTTAAAGTGCATTCCGGCTGATAAGGGATTTGGACACATCTCCCATAGTTATGCCCACTCTATAACTAATACAGGATTACATTAGAGGTCTAAGATAAAATGTTATGCCATGTTAAAAAGCAGCTGAAATTCAGAATACATCAGTAATTTAAGAGGCGAAAAAGATTTCAGGGATGCAGTAATTATTCTAAAGGTAAGCATTACAAGCCTAGGAAATTGTGAGGTATAGTTACACATCCAAACATATTTGGAGCTGGGAATGCACAACTAAGGTACCCAAAACAACTTTAATTCTGCCATGTAGTGACATCATGTAAGAGTAGTTAAGATGACAAATAAGGCATTTTAATGATTGTGGCCTCAGATTAGATTAAACTCATTTTAAAGACTCTTCCCTCTGTTTCCCTATTTTTTCTCTTCATAGTATCACTATAGCCCTCCATGCACTGATGCCAAAGGGCGTTCAAACGTTCAGAACCTTTAACGAACAATGAAAGCTGGGCTCATTAACCAGCCAATAGTAACCACTGATACAGGTACACTCCCTCATGTCACTGGCTCATTACAGTCACTGCAATTATAGCATGCAAATCAGCTCTAGAAAAAGGACATACATGTTCTTGTCACTAACATCACCCACTTAAGAGTTACCTGAACTGTTGGTTTAACCCTTCCTGTAACTTATTTAACCCAAGCAATTGGATACAATTGTCATTCATAACTTAGCTTAATTTTTTTACATGAATAAAACCTTTAAAGATCTGTGTTATTATTAAAAAAGAAAAAAAAAAACCTGACTCATTTTAAATTTCATTCAGGTCCTAGTATTTAACTACCTTTAAACTCAAAAAGCAGGTCTATTTAAAAAAAACAAAAACAAATAAAGAGGCCAAAGTCCTGCTTTGAATGCAAAATGGAACCCAGCCTTCACTATGGAGTCAAAACAAGCAGCTCCATAACACTGAAAAGAAATCTGTATGTGATCTAGGATCTCATATACTGATGCTCCATAAGCTGAATATGCTACAAGTTTGTGTGCTACATAGTTTAATGGTAACCACATAAGTAAAAAAAGGGAGCTAGGTTCGATTATGAGCCCAGTGGAGTCATCACCTAGATTCTACCAGCCATGAAAAAGTGGTAGAGATGGGTAGCAGAAGTGCAAATTTCTTGCCATGTCCTGCACATACCTAATGGCAACTGTACACAGAGAGATCCCCTTAAAAAGGGGAGAGGATAGTTCAGACTACTTGGACTGTCTATTGAGATTGCCAACTGCGGTGAGCTTTTCATAATATGGATGCCTGGCTACTGGAAATGGCACTGATACCATCAACAAAAGGGCAACAGTTTTGATCACCTCTTCTCTAAGCTAAATGAGTAGTAACAGTCGATGATCAAGAAGTAAAAGTTTCAAATTTTCATTTTCTTCTTCCATAAACTGGGGATAAAGATACTTTCTTTCCTTTACAAATTGATTTGAGATGTTTGTAGGAAAAAAGTTTCATATAAAAACTAAGTACATCTCAGCACTATTTTTCTTGCTTTCCCATTTTTAAGACTTTTCTCTGAACAGCTGTTGGATCACAGGCCAGGAAGAGATATTGAACCTCTATTTGTCCTGGAACAGAAAAGTCCTGGGATTGACATGTATACATATCACCCTTCCAATCATGTTTGGTAAGGCACTAAATGCACTGCTGATTGTCTACCATCTACTGAACAATGCAATCCTGGGACAACTGTTCAGGTATACTTTGAGATGTCTTGCAACAAACTTTTAGCACTTATGGACATTTTTTCAATCCTATGGACATTTTTTAGGGTTTATCCTAGGGTGATGGACATGGATGTCTGAAAGACTGCACTTTGTCTCAGGATAAAATGGTTTCTCCTGGGACAAATGCAATGTCTGTTTTAGCCATGATATTCATAGCACCATCTTCCCATTTTAGCAGTTGTATTTAAGATACTGCTTGCACTACAGGAGTAAATGCTATAAAAAGAAATCATGGCTGTCAAAATATTTCCTAAAATAAAATTATATTCATTGGTGCTTTTAGCAGCAGAATATCTTCTCAAGGAAAAAAAAGAAAAACCACCATCATCTCTTATGTATTACATCAAAGCAACCAAGTAAATATATTAAGATTATGCTTTACTTAAAAGGTATTGTCAGTATTTAAATCGCCTTATTTAGCAAAAATGCAGCTTTAGCGTGATTAGACAAGCTTTCCATGCACTACTTTACTTCTTGCTCTTTTTACTGGGTACTATCAGATTCTTCTCCGATTCAAATTAATAGCATATGATAATGAACTTCTGCAAAGTTTAACAAGATTGCTAATGGCACTGATGTAAATTCCCCATCCTGAGACAAAGGGAACGTAGATTTAATTCCAAGATAATGAGCAACATGGTTATATGCACCCATCTTGCATTATTATTCAGATGGTTGCTTATCTCCTTGGCAGGGTCTGCAATGAAGCAACACCTTAATGGGTCATTTATGAATGACAGAAACAGCGAGGGCCTGATTCTGCTCCAATATTGATGTGAGTCCAGAAGAAATTAACTGAAGTCAATGGCCCTGATGCCGATTTAAAAACAAGCATAAACTCAAGACTTAAGAGTCTAATCATATAATGCTGGACACACTAACCCTATTGCATTAGCAGATTTACACTGAACTATACATAGAAGACATATAGACTCTCTTGTTATATTACGCATTAGCTAAAAACCACAGGAGATACTTCCCCAAATGTAAACACTGCATCTCAAGGGAGAAAAAAAGAATGAGTCAATAGCAAACCAGGGGTTTCCACGTCTAAGCAGAATAGCACAAAAAAAGGAAAGAAAGATAAATTTCTATTAGGACAGTACCCTCCAAAAATTATTTTTGTGAACCTTCTCATGGTGTGCATGATTTCCCCTTGATGAGATCAAATCACTAACCAGAATAATTAATTAATTAAGGCATCATATCAGCTCCGCCAGAGAAGTCCAGATATCAAGTATGAATCTGATTTACTCTATTTTAAAAAAACATGGTTCAAATTGGAGTATAATGGAGTTAAGCCTAAAATAAAATGATTTCAAGAGTGCAAAGCACATCCCTTCTTGTCAAAGGCTGTATCCTTTGGTTATCTGGAGAATTCCACATTTCAAATCTACAAGTGTTATATTAAATGTGCTACTTTCTGATCATAAAAAAATCAGAAGCCCTTCTTGTATCTCTCCTTGGAAACTATTATACCAAAATGGGGTGATTTTTAATTAGCAGAATCTAGGTCCTGTGAGTCTGCCAGGGCTGCTGGAGCACGTTTGAGATCTATATTCAGAATCTAATTAATCTGTCGGATGTATTCAATAGTTCAAAACCCAATAAAATGACACCAGGATCTTCAAGTCACTTGGTCTGGGCAAGGTGCAGCACCACAAAATAAATGTTATGGAATAACACCTAAAGAGAGAACAGGCTGTGGGATATTACAGTTTTAGAGATTATATATACAGGTCACTGCAATGAGTAGAATTGCCAAAATGCAAGATCAGAAAACCCTCAACCTGCCGGCAACAGCAAAAGAAGGCATTGACAGATGGAGATTTCAAGGTATCAAGACATCTCATTTTTAAGTGGAAGTTCAAATCAGCTGGAGAATACCTAACTGAGATTACCATGTATTAGTAGGGGCTGGCCTTGCTGGATTAGGAATTTGGGTTTGCTTTTGGATTGGGTTTTGGTTTGGTTTTTTTTAATGCAGTGTTATTCTGGATAGGAAACATCTGCTCTCAGCAGTGGGAAAGGAACTGATTTCTATTGCAATATTTGGAATTATAAGTGATTTATCAATATAGTCTACTGCTGTAATATACCCAAAATCTAAATGACCCAGTTTTTTCCAGTTCCAGTTGGATCTGTCACTAGGATTACATAAATTATTGATTATAAAAACTAAATAAGTCTGCTGAATGATATACTCAGTGATGGAAACTATTAAAATGTGTGTAATTAACTAAAGCAGACTGTTTCCATGAAAATAAATATTTGAGCAGGTAGCCACCTATTTATATATCCTGGTATTTTTCAAATAAAAATTATACATGTATTTGTATACAGCCAATCCCTAGTCATAACGTTATTCACTAATATCCTAAACAGGTCCGTTTAAATATACACAGATACCTGTGGTACCAGGCTTTGGTAATTCTCTTTTAGGATCTGATTTCATTCACAATCAAGCGTGAGCACCCCGATGCAAACTTACAGAGTACATGCGGACTCAGCAGTCACCCTTTAAAACAGCAGAACACACTGCAACTTAGCTCCAGGCTTCCTTTCCCACAGAGCCAAACACGGCAATGGAGGAAAAACCTTTTTCAATCATTTTGCCATTTAAATAATCATTAGACTCAAGTAAGCAACTCAGCTGGACTCAGTCTCTAAAGTTCATTGTCCTAAACAAAGATGCCTGATTAAAGGGAAATGTATCTCTCAGCAGAATCCCTCAGCCACTTTCAGTTTTAAAATAGTTAAATACAACACAATAAGATGCTTACTTAAAAAACACTGATGCTGACATCTTTATTCTATCTCCTTTGGTCACCTTTAAATTGCATTCAAATGCATTTCAAGCACCAGAGCAGGTAAAGTTACACAAGGAGTCAGAAGTCAGTACAAATACACCAAGAATTTCTATATTTTCTATTGCTAAAGCTCCTGCTTTCTTTATGCCTCTAAGATGAGGACTGCTCTTCTTCCTGAACAAGACAATATGCACTTTGCTCTTACTAAGCCCTATCTTGAATGACTGCTTGGGTTATATAACAATTAGTGCAGAAGTCCCACAGTTACAAAGGGTCTTTATTCTGATTTGCCGTATGAAGTATGACATGTACAATAGTTAAAGGACTAAGGAGGCAGGCAGCAGAGTAAAGGCGACCTGGTCAGACATCCAAAACTCTAGTCACAAGAATGAAGAAGAAAAATCAAATAAGTGGACTGATCAAATAAGTCCCCAGCAGTTAAAAAGAGTGGGGGTGAGAAATGGTAGAAGGTAGAGAGAAGAATGCATGCTGGCAAAGAAAGAGCAGTTCTCTGAGGTGAAAAGTGATCTATGAAATACAGAGTTGAACAAGCTGTCACTCTATTAAAAAACAAAAAATGTCCCTGCAGAGCACTAGGGGAACAGATGACTCAGACCAATGCAAAACCTTACAAGTCTACTAAGCTGGAATGACTTGTGTCCTACCTAGCACCACATCTCTAAAAACAAGCAGCCATCATCAGACAGCAGTGTTGTAAGAACAGAGAAGCAATGCTCTCATTTTTTGCTGCTTAATGCATCTCTTCTCTGGGAAGGAGATGAAAGAGAATTGTTAATAACAAGATATTTTAAAAATCTTATGAGAATCTTTTTAGTGACAAATGATCCACCAGAACTGAAAAACCAAACATGAATGAAAGGTTCCTCTTACTACAAATGTGCCGCAGCACCGATGTGACGAAATCGCTTCCAGCAGTGGGAACCCAAGGACCACTTATTCTATGCCAAGTGCTTCCAAACATGAAGGTGGCTTTGTGATGTGGACCCTCATCCCCTAAAAACTGCACACATGCATTTGACAAAGGTCATCGACCAACCTTTAGTGAGTAACCTCTGGTTACTACTGACTCATATTAATCAGCAACACAGAGGTACAAATCGGATAGGTGAGTCAAATGTACATGTTCCATAGCATAAAGAGATGCAGGCTAGGAGAAAGCTGATCAGAGTCTCCCTTGGATTTCCAGGGTGACAAGCAGAAACCTTACAGCGTGTAAATAAAATTTAAATACATCTACAAAGGAGCACAGTATTTTATTCCAATCAAACTGAACAAAACATTACATATAAAATGCTGTCAATAGCCAACTTCCTTAATGAAGGCAGCAGTACATAAAGCTGGATTGAATAATTAATGAAATTACTATTGCAGAACTCATGTGATAGAAGAAACTACTTGTGCAAAGTGATTTTTCCTGCACTAAATAAATGTCAGCATCTTATTCCCAATTTAGTCACCATGTTTAATTTATGGGTAGATAAGATAAATAAATTTAAATTCTGGATTATTTTAGAAATACTGCCAAAGAAGTAAGAAATGTTTTCATTATCAGAAGCAGAAAAAAATGTGACAAGAAACAGAAGAAATTAAGTTTATTGAGATGATTTACTCTTTATCTCAGTGAGAAAAATGCATTAATAATGCACAACCTTGATTAAGCATAGTACTTGCATAGTATCAGTTTCAAGAGAACTGATGGGTCAGCAATTGCTATAGTAACTGGACTACAGCAAGGTTCCTATAGTAACGCCTTTTAAGTTGTTCCATACACTACTGTGCCTGTACTGAAGTACGTGAACAGAGGGAGATTTTATGCAGTGCCAATGCTAATGTGTGAAGGAGGGCAATTAGGAAGACAACTTAGTCTTTAAAACTGCACTGAAGCATGACACGTTCTAATTAATGACATTAGATTCTTTCTTGCTATGAGTTTTTCATGACATGGTGATAAAAATGCCTGACTACTATCTACATTAGTGCCTATAACAATTGTAATCTGGTGTAACTGCAGTGTTGGTGGCATTTGCTGAGACATTTTTTTACTCAGGACTAAATCTACAAATGGATGGAGGTGCTTGGCCCCTGTCCGGGACATGCAGAATTGAGCCCCTGAAAACCAGGAACACCTGCTTGGATTTGCCTTATTTGGGATTTCCCAGATGCCCATCTGTATTCTAGTGTGGTCCTGAAGCTAAGACTCCCAATAACTGATAGGTGGTTACAGCTCCAGGACCGTACTGGAGCCAGCTTTCCCTGCTTACAGAGACGGCAGGGGGTTGGACTAGATGACTTCCTCAGGTCCCTTCCGACCCTACCAACTATGAAACTATGAGCTGCTCTATTTCCTAGATTTTCTTCACCATACACTGGCACAACTCAAGTCTGCAGCAGGATAGGAAATAAAAGTTGTATATGAAGAGTTGGACACAGGAGAACAGTTCCTGCATATGATAAAAACAGATTTTACTGGAGAGACTAGGTCCCTGCTCTTAGTTCAGACATTCAGTTTTGTACTGGGGCCTAACCCACAGAAACCTAGAGTTGTAGGAAAAGTCTTGCTCAAAAATAGCCTGGAGCATTCCCAGTTAAGATGCAATCTTCACAGAAGATGGCAGATTCTAAGAAGTCTATTTTGAGCATGTGTAAAGCTGAGAGTTTTCAAAAATTTGTGTTGTGGGAAATTAGGGCAGATTCCATAGGGGTCTGCAATCTACCAAATTACATATCCCCACTCCAAAGTCTGGAGACACTAGGATATCTCAAAGAAGTAATAACATTACAATTATGATGATATGATGAAGATAGATATTTTTCTCTATTCTTATTCTTAGAAACTTGATTTTTTTTCTGGTGGGGTGCTGTTTTGTTCTGCTGTTTTTAAGGAATATCAGCTGTACACAAAACCCTGCTATAGAAGATTTCAACATGAAGTTTTAAAGTTAGACACAACTATAAACAACTGAAAACAGAATCTCATAGCACATCTTAATAATGGGTGGTGATACCAACCCCTGCTACAATACAGATTTCAAATGCTGGACTTAAAAAAATTATATTGTAAGGTACCATTATAGCCTATCTATTTTTCCATTTCTGGAAAAATGGTATTTTATAAGGAGACATGCATATGACAGGTCATGTCTAGGAATGCATTTTTTTCAGTTTGGGAAGTTATAATGGGATTGAAAATAGCTCAAATATATTCTGTCCTCCAAGTTAATTGATGCTCAAAATATGCCCCAAATTTGATAGTAAAATAGCAGGTGCATTTTACCATACCCAGCAGAACATTATAGTGGTATGATTCTTAGTGTTCAATTATCTAAAAGAATTAACTCTTTTGTAACCTCTGATCTAGTCAGTCACAGCCATACTTCCTCATTTAATGAATCTTGGAGTATGAAACACTGAAGTTAGAATCCATTCTCCAAATATTCTGCAACCCCTTGGCTAGTATACCTGGAAGAAGGCATGGAAAAATGTAGTCTGCAACCTCAGGACTAGCTATAGAGTTATAAGAAAAGGTATCCTGTGCATAGCAATGGGAGGTTGAGAATATATATAGGGCCTTGCAAATTCATCTCCGTTCATTTTAAAGAGAGATTTGCAGAATCCGGTATATACATTTTCCTACTGATTTATACTTGAAAATGCTAGAAATGGGTTCACTTGCAGTTACTGCAATTATTGTATTGTTAAGAGATTCACAAATACAGAGTGTTTAGGATAAGCAGAGACATGCTAAAAAGTTAAATATGGCAGTTTCAGTTAATGCAGCTGATAAAATCCCAGCTACGAAGTGCATGGTTAGGGCACTTCATGCCTCTGGCCTACTGAGTCAGGCTCTCTGCTATCTCAAGCAGATGTTGTCACCAGGCCATTCTGAGAGTTTCCTCTGCAATCAGAACAGCTGAAAAAAACTTCTTTCCTTTGAAAACAAAGAAACAACCAACCTGTGAGCACACCCCCTGCAATAATACACTTATTCTTAAAGACCCCCTTCACCCTGTTCCCTTTTCTCCCCCACAAGAGCTCTATGCCTCTGCTGCACTGTGGCAGGTATCTTTAGTTTTTCTCCTGTAAATAGGAAGAAGGTATGTGTAAGTGGGGGAAACGAGAGAAAGAAAAAAGTGCTGGTGCACTGGGCTGAGTGACTAAGGGGTTTGGCTGAGGTAGGCACTCCTGATAGAAAAAGGGAGACTGAAGAAAATAGCATCCCCTCTACCAGGCAATTCTCCTGTTTCCTTAAAGCACATCAGGAAAGTTGAAAACTGGCCCTCCTTCTTAAATTCCTCCTCCTGGCATCGCAGCACCTTTCATCAGCATTGCTGTCAGTTTAAGGGGAGCAAGATAAAGCAGTCATGGTGCATTTGACTGCATAATGCAGTGGCCAGCTTTGCTGTGAAGGACACCTGAAGCGCTCACTGTAATAAAGAGGATGTCTTTGTGTTCAGTAAGTACTCATGGTATTTTAATACAAGCCTGACCTTCCTGCAGCAAGGCACCTACACACATATTCTGATTTGATTGATTTCACCTTGCCCTAAACATTGGAATCTTTTTGGCACAAAAAGACACAGAAAATGATACAGTGAAGGAAAGTATTGTCTGCCCCCTCCCCTCCACTCTAGTTACATGTATTTTCAGATACTATCTGTGCTGTTGAACTCTGCAGGAACTACCATGTAAAATGTCATGCAGGCAGGCTTGGAAGCAGCCAATGTGAAGCCAGAGAAATTGTGAGGATGGGACTATTCACCATCACAGATAAGGAGCCCCTTAAACCCTGGACTATGAGTCAGGAAAGCTATTCCCTCTTATGGACCTGACCTGAGGCATGATCTTGTGCAAGTCTCTCTACTTCCCAGGGTATTCGCTTCCCCATCTGTGAACTTGGGTTAAATAATTGTTACCAGCCTTTGCAAAGTGCTTTGAAACTCATTCATTGTGGGGAAACTGGGCTATGAAACTATAAGCATCTTCTACATGAGGAGGTTTGCCAGTGAGAGCACATGCACAGAAGCTCTGCAAACTATTGCAACTTTACAGTTTCAGAAATGGATATGCATAACTGCAGAAGATTTCATCCCCACACTTGTAATCTCTCCATACACTGTTTGTTAACTCACATTGTCTAAAGGAAGCATGGGCCAGTTGTGTGGAAAAGCTTGACCACTTCAATTTGCAAAAAAACATAACTTTGAGCTGCTAGGTCATCCCATGCTTGTGAATTTTAAATAGAGACAATTGGCAGCCAATCGTTACATCCAGCAGAGACAAAACTAAGTGCAGTGATGGGATTCAGTATCATGATAGCCACTACTGAACAACAGGGGTTAGTTGACAAAATCCTTCTGTGTTACATATAGTAACCAACAACAGCAAGGGCTTTTAGAGATGAACAAGATGAAAGGAGAAGAGCTAACAAAAATAATCAGATTTGTGGTTTTCTCAACTGTAGTGGGGGGAAAAATATGGGGTGCTTCTAGGGTTATCATATTTCCAATTTAAAACAAGAGGACATCTGTCAGTGAGAGGGGGCAATATGATTGTGGGGGAACAGTGATATGCCTGTACCCTACCCCTGTCCCTCAATCCCAAGCCACAGCCCCCTGGCACTGCCTGTTCCCTGAGGTCCCAAACCACAGTCTGCCACCCCCTGGTGCCCCTCACTCCCAAACAACAGCCGCCCCCCCCAGCGCCCCTTACTCCTGACTCCCAGCCCCTTACTCACTCCCAGCCCTGCTGGTGCCCCTCACTCCCAACCCGCAGCCTCCTCCCCACTCCCAGCCCTCCAGGACTAGGGACTGACATTCAAAAAGCCGGAGCCTGAATTGATTCAATCTTTGTAGGTTACTCTGGCTAGGCTGATCTAGTTTGTAACTATATAGACATCCCCTCTGGACTGAAGAAATGCAGGCACATGCCTGCAGTGGCTCAGGCTAGAAGCTGGGGGGTGCTAGAGCAGCCCTTTCTTCCTGTCCATAGCGCTGAGCTGGGGGGGGGGGCATGGCCAGCCCCAGGCAGGATGCTCTGATTAGAGAGGGGTCCCCCCCAACACTGCTCCTGACCAGCGAGTGAACCAGCAGGGAATTGATAACAGAGCATTTAGTTACACAGCAGGGAGGTACACAGGGAGTTGACAGTATCTATCAGCCCATCAAACAAAACAAAATGCTGTCTCACTAGTTCAAGCTCTTCTTAAACAACTTTTTCCAAGGAAGGAATGGAGGGACATTACCAGCTACCTGATGATTAACTCCAAAAAGCCTTAAGCCAACACTGTGCTGTCCACTTTTGTCCTGTCTCCCACACCAAGGACCGTAGCCAGCATGTGGTCTGCTAGCTAATGCTGAGAGGTGTCTGTGTAAGGCAGAGGGGAGGGGGGAATCCCTGCTTGAGCAGGGAATGGCAGGGGGCAGGGGAAAGACAGGCAGGCCTTGCTGGACCTGCAGTCTCTGCTGGAGCTGCAGCCAGGGAGCAGAGGGGTGCAGCCAGTCCAGCTCTCTGGAGCAGAGAGCCCCACCCAGGGTTGCAAAGCATCTGGGATGCTGGGGGACTCTGGTTTAAGTTAAACCAGGAAGGGGTCTGGGACAGACATTGCATAAACTGGTTTGACCCAAATCAGTTAAGTCTGTTACTACATTCATCTAGGTTTATTTCAAACTGGTTTCAGCCATTTTCAAACTGGTTCATGTGCACTGAACATCTGTTCTGTTACAGATGAACGCATGATTGGGGGCAGCAGGGTAGGCTCTATGAGGAGAGGCTACGGGACCTGAACCTGTTCAGCCTCCAGAAAAGAAGGCTGAAAGATGATTTGGTGGCTGTCTATAAACTTGCCAAGGGGGACCAGCAGGCAATGGGAGAGTCCCTGTTCCCCCGAGCACTACCAGGAGTAACAAGGAATAACGGCCGTAAGTTGACTGACAGTAGATTCAGGCTAGATATCAGGAGGCACTACTTCACAGTCAGGGCAGCTAAGAGCTGGAACCAACTTCCAAGGGAAGCGGTGCACGCTCCTACCCTGGGGGTCTTCAAAAGGAGGCTAGATAATCACCTAGCTGGGGTGGTTTGACCCCAGCATTCTTTCGTGCCCAAGGCAGGGGGTCAGACTTCATCTGATTAGGTCCCTTCCGACCCTACCAACTATGAAACTAGGTTTAAACCAGTTTCTAATCACTTAAACCAGTTTGTGTGTAATGTCTGTCCCTAACCCAGGTGTCTCCTGGCTGCCCTGCCCCTGTGAACACAGGCACTGGCACAGCCCAGCCAAGCGGCTCCTGGCTGCCCCTCTCCCACTCCCTTCCCCTGATAGACAAGCAAGTGCCTCCCATGCCCTGCTGCAGACCAGTGCCAGGGAAAACGTTGATGCTGAGCAGAGCTAAATCCCAAATCCAAGATATTTGTTGGATATTTAAAAGAAACACCCAGACAGAGATGGGAGAACCCAAAAAGAGGAAATGTCCAGGAAAACCCAGATGTATGGTAACCCTAGGTGCTTCTCTCTCCTTTTACCCTGGAAGAAACTAAAACCAATCTTACTATTTAAAGAAATGGTGTGGGGTCTCACACCTTCCTCTAGTTTTTGTTTCTCTCTTCATCTCTCAGCAAGCTGAAGGGGAATATTGCAAAGCATATTTATTTGGAATAAGGCAGTGGCTGCACTAGGACTGTTATGCAGTGATCTCCTTTTAGTGATATAACATGCAGAGTAGCCCTACTTCTGGGTGTGACAGTGGAGGAGGGGAGCACTAGTATAGGCCTTAGCAGTGCACACAAGGCACCTATAAAATAAAGGGCCTGGCAAGAAAGAGGCCGTGAGAACCAGTAAGGAGGAAGTAGTGATTCTATTGCTGCTGTTTCTCTTGCTCTTCTTGAGCAACAGGTAATCCAGGGCATTTATAGATGTGCTCAGGCAGGTGGGAGAACATTTTAATTAGAGAGGCTCCGAGAGCCACTCTAATTAAAGTGCCCAGAATGTCACGTGTATCAGTGTCCCTGCACTGAAAAATGATGGCAGGGGCACTTTAACTAAAGCTTGTCAAATAAGCTTTAGGTAAAGTGCCCCTGCTGCCATTTTTCAATGTGGGGGATGCCGATACACATGATGCTGGAACCTGTGAGTCTGCTCCAATGCATTGGAATTACAGTGCATTGGAGAAGCCTCTCTACATGTGTATAGGCTCCCAAAATCTGTGTGGTGCCTGAAGGCCATGCCTGCTTCTCCTTTCAATCTCAGTGGCAATACATGATCTTGCTGGAGAAGGACTCATGTCACTCTTAAACTAAGTCTGAGGAAGGTCTTCCTAAATGTGACTAGAACAATGTGGGCACCACACAAGACATAGAAAAGGTAAGATTTTCTTTTGGATAACACTACATACACAGTTTGCATCAAATCAGCAGTGGGTGAGCTGGCTTTTTAATGCAGCTCTGAGGCAGCTCTGTGTGACCCAAACATTACTGCACAACCATCAGACCCATTAGAGGGAATGACTTTGAGGTTGAGATTGCAGGGCAGTTATTACATCACTTGTTTATTATGCAGACAAAATAATGTACCATAGTAAGGGCCTCAGGTGTTTAATTTGGTGATCCAGCTAAAGACCCAGGTGGGGATCCAGTTTGTTGTTCAAAAGTGGCAAAGAGTACATGAAATGATCTAGGGATGGGGCAGTGTAACATGTCGCCCTCCCCAGAGCCATCTTTTTGCATGTTATCTGTGACCTATGAGGGGTGCCCTTAAAGTCCCCTTAATGTTTCTCGTGTCCTGCTTTCTACTCTTCTGCCACGTCTTGCTGGAAATATTATACAGATGTTCTTGTAAGCAGGAGACTGCCTATTGTATTTTGTATGTTGGGGTTCTCAGCCACCATGGGCCTTGATCCCTGTCTTTCTCTAGCCAGGCCTCCCCACCTAAACCCACCAGATAGGGTTTGACTCCGAGGCTCTAGCTCCTTGGCCTTGGGGCTTGTGGCCCTCCTTTTTTCCCCCCAATCTGGAGCCCAGCCTCTCTGGCCCAGAGGCGCATCCACTGGCCCCACAGCCAGGGGGCCGCAAGCTGAAAGCTGGGCAGCAGCCTCGAAGCTCCACTGTCCCAACCCAAAAGCACACAGCCGCACCCAGGTGCGCCAGGTCACCCTGGCCTTTTATGACTTTGCCTAAGGCACTAATGAGGCCTCCTCCACCCCTACAGCCTTGTCCACAAACCAAATTGATGTGTTAATCAATCAAAAATTATACACAGTATGTCCATGACCTATAACCACCACCAAAAATATAATTAAAGAAGGCAGCATGCCAGCTTACATTTTTTCAGGGGTTTGTGCTTCTGCTCCCCACTGTCTGCTACGGTCCTTCTTCTGGGGCTGCTGCCGCTTCTCCAAGAGTCCTCAGTAGTTCCCCTCCTGCAGCAGCTGGACAGCTCACCAAGCCTCTCTGTGGAGTTCTTATGTACACTCCTTCCCCTTTGGCTGCTGGCCACTACTGCCACCCAGCCCAGGGTTTTTATAGTTCTGGCCTGCCCCCTTCTGGTCACCTGACTGGCTGGCCAGGCTCAGCTTTTAACCCCCACCTTGCCAGCACGCAGTACCCAGAAAGTTCTGGTCTTAAAGGGGCCGACCTGCCTTCTGGTAACAAGGCTAGGGTTCCCCGTTATAGGAAAGAAGGGTATCCAAAGATACATTTAAATTACAGCAACTGAAGCAGCTCTCAGTCAGAGCTGGCCTGATGGGTGATCTCTAACCAACAGAGCTAGGCCAATAGGACCAGTTCATTTTCCCTTCTTTAACTCATTTAAGTCATTTTATTATATCCATATCAAGTTGAGGCTTTGCTTTCACAGCTTCATCTACCTCAAGAAGACTTTGCTGGTGTAGTATCTTGGCATTTTATGATGGTAAGTGCAGGCATAGCCAACTCTATGATTCACTTGACTTGAGAGAATACAGGTTGAAGGACTAAGCCCTACAGGTAAGACTCCTAGCATGACTCAGTGCTACCTCACCTGGAACCTGAACTGTCCCTAATCCTCCACAGCATCTCCTCAGTAGCACCACACAATCTTTTGGAAGTTGCTAATTTATGAAAAAATTAGCAAGACAAGATCACCTGCTGACCAAGGGCTGGCCTCTTTTAGGTGCTATAGGTGTCAGCTTACCTATTAGTCGTCACTCTTCAAGCTGCATCTTACACCAAGAAGGAAACATAAGTATGTTTCCAAGCCAGTAAAAAATCATTACATGCTGCTGTTGAATCAAGATGACATTTAGATTGTTTTTTATTTCCTGAGTGACACAAGATAGAACACAAGTAGGCGGTGGAACGGTGGGAGATCAAAGGCACTGCTGCCATTGCACAGGCTAAAGCAGCTCAATAATTGAAAACCAGCACTTCCTGCAGTGAATCGTTGTTGCACGACTTGGACCAGGTTTTGAGTTGGGTAATAGATCTCCAGCACAATACAGGGGAGGAGATGCTTCAAAACTTAGACTGCAGGAAATCCAGCATGCAGCTTCCCCCAAATCAGCTTTCTGTTTTGTGAAAAGGTTTCTTAGCAGCACCAATGTGCTGGTCTTATGTTTCCATGCTCTGAATGCATGCACAAATGAATGAGAGTAACTGTAGTGATATGAAATTTATAGGCTAAGGCCTACTTTCTCACAAAAATTTCCATAGTACAGTAATAAGACTGAGACTCAAACATTTTAGTCTTTGTAGATAATTGATTTACCCCAAAAAAGAAGAATCAGATGTTTTAAATCTGCACCAATAAAGACAATGGTAAATTTTTCCACAGACTTCAGTGGCTCCAATGCTGCTTGACACTGAGTGACCTCAGTTCCCCTTGAATGACAGGAATGAAAGGGATGCACTATTTTGCCAGGCTGGGCTTGAAGACAGCTGGGTTGTTGACTCCTTGGTTGTAATTTGCTTACAATAACTGCTGAGGGATTTTAAACCCAGAAATACTGGAGAACAAAAATGATATATTAGTGCATATTTTTGTAAACACACCCTATGGGCATAGAAAAATGTGCATAAAGAAAATTTAAAACGCAGAACATTTGGGGGTAAGAATAGTATTACAATATATTATTTCCAAAACAAAATAAAAGACAGGGAGATAAAAAAAATCTAAATTTGATAAATTTGGCTTTATAAAATACAGGTAAGATATAGGGCTGTGGGAATCAGCACTGTTCCGCTTCGACTTCCGTTTCAACATTTCAATGGAACAGTGTTTCATTTCAAGTTTCGTTTCATTTCAAAAGCACTGTTCCATTTTGTTTTGTCAAAACTGTTTTGCCGTTTCGATGCTGTTTTGATGTTTTGCCCACCCAGCACCAGGAAGATCATGCTGCTGCTGGCCTCAGCTGGCAGCACCAGCTTCCGGTCATCTGGCAGGTAGATCGGAGGCTTGCCCACATCCCTGGGAGGGCTGCAGGAACTGTGCCCAACTTTTCCCAGGGCTGTGGGCCCCTGATTTGCCTGCTGGATGAACGGAGGTTGATGCAGCTGGCTGGGGTCAGTGACAGCACTGATCTTCCTGGCGCTGGGTGCAGTCTGCACCCAGCACCGGTCCCAGCTGGAAGCAGCAGCCTCCTGTCATCCGGGAGGCAGATCAGGGGCCGGACCCCCAGGAGGAGTCCAGCACAGCTCCGCAGCCCTCTGGGGTATGCGGGCTAGCCCCCGATCTGCCTGCCGTACGACAGGAGGCTGCTGCTGCCAGCTGGGACTGGTGCTGAAGCCAGTAAGCCTGGCTTTGAAACTCAAAATCTTTCAAAACTTTTGAAATGTTTCGAGTGTCCTTGTTTCATCTTGAAGCTTTTTTGAAGACTTTTGTTTCATTTTGATTTCACTGTTTTGAGCTTGAAATGCATCGAAACAGCTTCAAAATGAAATTTCACACAGCCCTAGTAAAATACTACATAGTCAGAATGAAAGATTTAAGTAATTTCAGAAATACTGTTACAAAAATACATTTTTTGTTTGTCAAATAACTTCAAGCTCCCTCTGAAGTCTGACTTTCCAGTGTGCTCATTTTTATATAGAGATTGCTCTTAAAAAAAATAGGTTGGGGTGGGAGGGACAAGATTGTTGTCTGAACCTATACAGAGAAATAAATGTCACTGCTATCTATCTGTGGTGGCGAGATACCCCCACAGGCTCGAGGAGGAGAGTGTAGGCCTCGCGGACCCCAGACCCCGAGAGAAAGTCCCCAGAGGGGATAACATACCTCCCACAGAGCAGCCGGAGCAGGAGCCATGCCCATGGCCACAGCTGTACGAACCAGCATTACGCCAGCTGTTTCATCAGCTGTTTCCAGCACGGGGAACAGCTGAGCCAATCCCAGCAGCCGTACCGGCCGCTGCAGGAAAGCTTAAAAGCCCCACCGGAGCGGGGACGGGGAGAGAGCCAGAGAGAGAGAGCATGGGCTGGCAGCTCGTGAGGTGGGCTCCGGCACAGGGAGGAGGTAACCCAGCCTGCAAGGCTCAAGCAGGCAGCATAGGGAAAGGCTTTAAGCCTCCTACAGGAGGCAAAGCAGGAGGCAAAGCAGGAACACCCTCACAGCCACCTGAAGAGGCTTACACCAAGGAGGCAGGGGAGCTCCCTTCTTACGGTAGGGGAGAGGAGGCACCTGAGAACCCGAGAGGGGGCTGGGATAAGGGAGGCAGCCCTGCAGTCTGTTCTTACTCAGAGGAATATTTTCTATAAAAAAGAAAACTACCCCAAGAGGGGAGAAAGAGCAACCGGAATCTGGTAGACCGGTCCGCGGCCATCATACAGCGCCAGAAAACATCATTAATGCATCACCAACTGGTTGGCAAGTGGACGGGGTGTAGGGGAGGCGGAGCCCCGTGGAACATCATGTCAGACAATTGTAAGTACCGCCATCTATTGGGAAGCCCACCTGAGAAAGATCTCCACTGCAGACACCTCTTAAAGTGCGTTTAACATCAAAGTCATGGCAGGCGAGTTGAGGGGAGGGGCCACATCCCGTTAGGCTGGGCGGCAAGAGGGGTGCAAGCTCCACACTATCTATCTATCTAGTTCTATGGCCCTTTTACTGTGGCCTCTGAGCACTTAACAGTTAGCATATTTCTTTTACAGCCTCACAGGGAGGGAGACAACAGGGCACCTGAGGCTACAACCTCCTGTCCTGAGCTGATGGGACCTAAGCTGATGGGAGCAAAAAGAAAGGAATAAGATGAGTGAGTCACCAGCTATTTCTTAGCCAACTCCTAGGATACTACAACAATGTGCTTCCCCTTGATCAGAGTGTGGCAGAATGATAATCTATTCTAGAAGAGTCCATTAACAAACAGTGACAGTGAATGATGCTCCACACCTCCAGGGGATGACATAGAAGATAAAAACACTAATGGCCATGTCTTGCAGTCTTTGCACATCATCCAAGTCTTATTAATTTCATACAAACAGGCTCATTCCAATTACATTTTCAATGGTGTCAAACAGTCCATTGAGTCCATGAACTTGGGACAAGTACGAAACTAGTATGAGCAGAATTGAGACCAGTGATACCAGTAAGAATTTTCCCTATATAAAACTGATAAAGAAATGAAAGAATTGGCCATCTCCTTGTAAACCTAACCATACCCTCATATGCCACTATTAGTATATTTTGGAATAACCTCCATTCCTTGTGCATTCAAGATATATCATTTGTGAAATGCAGTAATGTATAACTATGTCTAATTTCCCCAAGTACAATGCTGACAATTTGATCCACACCCACTTGTACATTATTTTTCAATGGTCAAAACAAATTGAGTTTTCATGGAGTTCATTTGTTTCTCTGACATTTCCAATCTTCATTTGAGTTTTAAGCATTATAGAAGCAGATAAGATTCACAGTATATATATATAGCCATAATTTCTGATGCACAGAGACGCACTGGAAAAACTGGAATTATATGTCCGCAACTTGTAGCTTAACAAAATGACAGTTCTTCAGCTAAAGAAGTGGGCCTTACAGCAACAGTAAAAAATAAATTAAGATAAAAACAATCTTCAGCCCAAATTCTCTCTTAATAATGATGATTGCAGTAATAAAGCATATGAGACCATTAAAATGGAATCTGTCAAGTCTATGGCTGAAAAAAGAGCTAGTGTACATTCAGGTATTTTGAATAAATGTGTTTATTCAATCATTATTCCTAGCAACTGAGTTGCAGCTCAGCATGATAAGTTTCTGAGCAGTACATAAAAGAGGTCAGATGTTCTGATGCTGTATTAAGGAAGGATTTTCCCTCCCTGATTGTACATGAAAAGTCTGGATTGTTCCTCAGACAGGTCAGCTTTTCAAATCCTCTCTAATAGTGGGATTCTGCATTTTCTAACTTTAAGTCAAAATTCTGCAGCAGGACAGCATGTGCGAACATTAGAAAGCAAGCTTAAAAAACAATAGACTGCTGACGACCACTAAAACTCTTCAAACTGAAAGACTACCAGCAATAATGCCTGCCATTTACATTCTGTTTCTCAGCTGTCACAACATTTTACAAACCATAGGAATTCAGTTGTAAGAGAAAGACTCTTGACAATGCTCTTGGCATGCTAACAAGTCACAAAATGTAGTTTAAATGTGCCTATAACAGGGTGGTCTATCCCCTTAAGAAGGACCAGCCAACCCTGTTAAGGATCTGTAGATGTGGGACATTCTGCTAATAAGAAAGTGTTCCACTGGGAGCTTAAAACCCAGAAGAGAGATTACAAAGATCAACTATGCAGGAAGGAATCAGCTCTAAGCAAAGCAGCTTGCTACAGCAAGGGGCCAGGCTGCTGTGCTAGGGACAAGAGTCAAAGGGCCAGTTCCCACACCAAGGAATAAGGACTTTGTTTTGTTTCCTTATTTGTCTGTTTATAACTTAAACATCATATTTTAGTTGGAAGGAGTGGCTGAAGTGTTCCCCAGGGAACAAACCTTCCTGCAGAAGCCAGGAGGCTAAGCAATCTGCTTACAGTGCCACATCAAAACAATTCTGCTAATTTTCTTGAGGGTGTAAGCCTAGCCTAATAGATCCTGCTGGACTAAATCCTGTAGCTCAATACTGATTTTTTAATTGAGTAATTATGGAGTGCTGCTTGCTACTTGAATGGAGATAAGTGCCACAGCGAAAGGGATCTTGTTTTAAAATGGGCTGTGTAAGCAAGGCATGTTTTTAATACATCTGGTGCTGGGGAAAGTGTCCAGGTTCAGTGAGGGGTAGATCAGGGGGGAGGGAGGATAGCAGGGGGGAGGGTGAAGTGGTATACCTTTGGAGGCCTCTTCCACCCGAACTGCCTAGGAGAGGCAGTGACATTTCTATTCAGGTAGCAATGAAGGAGTAAATTCATGAATTATTATAATCTACAGGATTCCTGCTAATCTCTCTTCATTTTACAGGTGTTAACAACCCACTCTCCTTTTTAACTTTCTTGATGTTTCACTATCAAACTATCCTTTATTTTGCATTTTTTGCTATCTGTTAGACATTCCTGGTAACGTCTCTCTTTTGTTTCACAGACCTGTAGACTGTTTTTAGCTCTAGACAAAAACCTTAATTTAGGTGCAGAAAGGATTGACATTGAAGTTTTGGAGTAACTGTTAAGACACTTGAAAAAAATAATTTTGTTTTATGAATCTGAATAAGAGATGTACATTTAACTATAATGACTACAGGACTAATGAAACAATATCTTTCAGTAGTTTTTTGCCTAGATTGTGTTTTTAAATTTAAAATATAATCTAGCAAATTAGTGCACATTCCAATAGCATTACACTTATTTTTGTTTTGATTTTAAGATAAATAATGTAGCACAAGTCCCCTAGTATATTAAGTAAAGCTTCTAGTTTCTCTTTAACTGGAGAAAAATATGTTCTGCTATATGTGATGATGTGTTTAGTTATTGTACCCAAATGGCCTTTAATAAAGACTGAAACTGTGTGATGCACAAACCAGGGAGACAGCTCTAATATGGGACATCACAGAAGACCCAAAAACAGAAGTGGGAGGGAACAACACATTTCTGAAGTTGTTTCTGAGGTCAACTAACAACGGGTCAGAATATTTCTAACATTATGGATTCTTATTTAAAATCTCTGGGTTTATCTTGTGAATCATGTTTGCAGACCTAATACTGCTAACATTGCATGGCACCCTGCTGTACCGTTGAAAGGATGTCAAGACACCTCTGGATACCATGGCACCCAGGTTGAGAATTATGGTAATAGAGCAAGTGCTGGTACTCCGTTTCTGTTGTGGAGAAAGATTTTTGCTTCATTTCTGGTTCCAGTTTAACTAGCAGATAAAAAGGAAAATCTCATTTGCTTGAACTAGATTAGCATTGAGAAGCCAACCAAGAGTTGAAAAAGTAGAAAAGCCGTGTTTCTCTTTTGATCCCTTAATTAAAAAAATTAAAAGAATAAACAACACATGGGTGGGAAAGGATGAGATGTAATGATTCTAAAAAGCTGAAGGAAATGGGACTGGATTTTCAAAAGTATTTACAAGTCTCCAGATGCATATACATGCCTATTGGAACTTTTAAAGCACTTAACCCAAATTAAGCAACGAATATACACTGATTTCAATAAAAATTAGGCCCCTAAACTGTTTGTACACTCTTGAAGATGCCTATTGGGATTAATGTACAGCTTTAAGGTATGGAGAGAAGTAACTATTAAAATGTTTCAAGGGCCTTTGAAACATTTCATCTGGCCAGCTGTACAAAGCTACATGCATTTTGAAATGTTCCCAAGTGGCTGAAACACTCCAAATACCACCTCTTTAAATGAAGTACTATTTTGGATTGTTTTACTTATGGTTACTAGTGTATTGGGCCAGCACATGGGACCTGGGCTAGGGCTGGAGACGGGCTTATAATGGAGATGACAGTTATTTAAATTGGTGACTTATCATGAACTGAATTACCTACCAATTAAGGTCGCTGGCAGACATCACACCATTGTGTTAATTAGTTTCCCAGTTTCTTCTGCTTTCACTGAATCTAAGCCGTTTGGAATCAAGGAGCCAAAGCTTGTTCCTGCAGCCCCCTTTTTTCCACTGTGTCTGAATGGAGTTGGGGGATCCTGAACAAACAAGCTCTTTATGGTTCTTCTTATAAATGAATCCTCCCAGTGCTTCCTCTAACACCCTGACCATTTCTGCTACTGAGCCATCCAGGTATTCTTCATCCAGATCTGGCAATAAAATGGCCAGAATTAAACACAGTGGTCTGCATGCTGTGCTATCAGTAAATTTTGGTTACCTAAACACTTGACTGGAATGCTTTAAAACAAGGCTGAGTCTGTTTTGGGGGAGTTGGATTAGATCGGCATTTCTCAACCTTTTTTGTACCAGGACCCATTTACAAACATTGATGGCCAGTCTCAATCCAGTAAACAGTTTAAGGAGAAAACAGTCCCCTGGCCTTCCTGCTGCCAGCTGTTTTGGTGCCAAGCCACAGCTCCTCCCTGCCACCATGGCCCAGCAGCTGTGGTGGATGAGCCATGGAGGCCATGATGTCACTTGTGACCCCCGGCCCCCCAACACGTTGTCTATGTTCCTCCTGTCCCATAGACTTACCTGCGGGGAGCTGCAGGAGCTGCTCTCCACGCTGCCTGGCTGCCACATGCATGTGTGTGCACACATGCACTTGGTGCCCTCTGCCCGATCGTCCCCCTCCCACTCCCTCCAGCCCCAAGAAGCCTCTTGCACGCTGTAACTCTGCCAGCCTGCAAGGGAAAACCTGTGGTTTCCCATGTTTTTCTTCTTTAAAGGAGAATCCATTTTTAAATTTTCTTGATCCATTTTTTAAGTTGGTTCAAAACCCTTTCATATATTCTTGTGACCCACTTTTGGGTCGTGACCCATGGGTTGAGAAATGCTGGACTAGATGAGCTCCCAAGGTCTCTTCCAGCCTTTTTTCCCTATGATTTCCTTATATAAAACAATCCTAGTTAAGATTCCTGCTTCAGCTTTGGGATAAAAATCCAGCACAAAGCAATTTAGTCATTCAGATTTTAAACAGTATAGGGAACTCTTAATTCATTTGGACTGGGGGCGTACCTAGCTTGTTACATTCATAATTACTTTTGAACTGTTGTCTTTTAAAACTCCAAGATGTGGCACAAGTCATTTACAATGGCTTTTAGTAACATTAATTTTAAAATTGTTTTGTACCATGATTCCAATAAACAAAAAAATCAATGCAATTTTCCTTGATGTTGAGTGGATCTCTACAGTCAGTATCTACTGGCTATGTTCATTTGACCAAGTTCATATAATTCACTGCACTCCCATGCATGAAACTGGATTGTCACAACAGATTTAGCTAAAATGCTGAGTCTTAACATTTCATTATTACAAGTCAGAATTCTCATAGTATCATTTATGTCAAGCAGAAGTTCCTTACTAAAAATCAAGTCTTAAGAATTTTGATGATAATAAATTGAGGCAACCAGTAAATATTACCGCAACTTGCCAGCCTTATGACTGGAATGTCAAACTTCATAAAATGTTGTTAAATTGCCACACTGAACAGAAATTATGTGGATTTAAAAGGATTAAAGAGGGATAAAAGAATAGCAGCAGCTGGAACGATATAACAGCCTGTTCATATTAAAAGTTTTGCTGGAGGGCACAGGGGTTTTTTTCTACCACTGAATTTTCCTGTATATTTTATTGCCACCTAAGAGCTTAGTTACAATTGGCTTACATTTTTCATCTTTTGAAGAGCCCATTGAAGTGGCTAACATTTTACAATGAAGCCCTCTTCTAGAACACTGTTTGCTTGTAGCTATATAGATTATTTTTGTCTGATACACTGAACATTTGGTAAACAAGATGCACCACATTTTCAATTATGCTGTATTTTCTAATTTTATTGTTTTTATATCTTACCTCAACTATTCATACCAACAGTTCCAATGTGAGCTCAACAGTGAAGGATTGGGAATTGGGGAAAAGGAAGGTGCAACTATTTTGCTTTGTTCAGTCACTTCAAGTTTTGCTGATTTTTGTTCTTCCGGATGGAAAGATGTGTCACTTTGTGAACCTACAGATATTTGTAATGGTTTCCCTTAAACCATTCACTTAGTGTGGTTTTATTCTTGATTTTGTCACAATGAAAAGCAGTTGGAGCAACTCTGAGTAGGGACAAACTAACATTTGTAATGACTTTAAAAGGGTAAAGGAAGTTGCTGTTACACTATGTTACTGGTGCAATGAGTCTGTAGGGATATAAAGGTAAAGTTGCATGTTACACTTAGACTGTACTAAATCTGTGGAATGTTAAATGGTGTTAAAGTTGGAACATGTGTGAGCAGTCGCACATTAAGGGTTAATACCATTTCTTGCCTGCACAGCTCTGACTTGCCACTAGAAGACTGGTGAGCAGGGGTTTAGTCAGGAGCCAGGACACCTGGGCCATGTCCACATTAGCATGGACGTTTGTTTCCCCAGGGACAAGTAGCAACAGCACTGTGCCACTGCTAGTTGTCCATGGGGAATACCCATGCCACATGCCCTCAGGCATGCCTGGGTGGGGCAGGGGAGGCTATGGCAAGCAACTGTGCTGGCCCCAGCAGCCTTACCTGGGGTCCTGGGGGCCTTGGGGAGCTGCAGCCACTGTGCTCCTGCAGCTGGGAGCCTGGCCAACAGCTGGAGTATGGCTCCAGCTGGCCAGGCTCCGGTTTTGGTTGGTGTGCACTGCCATCATGTGTGCACTGCCGCCATTTATTTTTTTTTAGTGTGGGTTTTTTTGACCCTGGGATGTCCCAAGGTTAACCCCTCACCCCCCGCCCCCTTCCCTCACACTGCAAGATAACAGCATGGGGAATGCCTGCATCTGCAGTGTGTGGTGCCACAGACAGGTCTGTAGTGCCACATACCACACCTCCGCACTCGTCTGGACATGGCCCTGGGATCTATCCCTGTTCTTTATGGAGGGAATGTGTGGAAGCAGTGCATCCTGGGATGCTGGAGGACTGCAAATTGCTCACTTTACCTCTATGGAGCAGACTAAAGTTACCCTAATACAAGCTAGGTATCACATCCCAGAGTTAACCCTCACCTTAAGCAGCATAACTTTGAGACACTCAGAGGGTACTTGGTGTAAGTTAACAAGCTTTAACATGTGGATGCTCACATTTTAAATGCTCCTAGTATGGTCTAAGCATAACGTGCACCCCAAGTGTAGCAAAATGGCTCCAACTTTAACCCTTCTTTATCCAGGATCATAGTTGGAGCAATTTAGCTCACTTTTATCACTATAGACTTGTGTACTCATACAAGTTACAGCATAACAGCTGCTGCATGGACCCAAGGAACAACCCCTCCCCTGCTGCCACCTTTTTAATTGCCTCTAAATGTACATTTGTCCATACCCTATGGATCTCACACAGCTTATCTTCAGTTACATTAGAAGTTCATTACCATCTGAGGGCTATAAGGGTTGCCTACTTGAAATATGTGAGTTGCCTTAGTCCAGTTCTCGGTGAAGAAATGTCTCTATCACTACCTGGAATCATGATCAGCAGTTTCAGCAGAGATAACAAGGACTGAATGGGCCAAAAACCAAATGGCTCTCTTATTAGTAGAGGCAGTGTCAGAGTTTGAAACATTAGGAGCAGTGAGGGGAAGCTTGAATTATTCAACCTGTTGTACAGGCCAGAATTTCAGTCAAGCCTCAGATTTAGTTATTTTTCAATTTCAATTTAATTTCACTCAACAGTGAGGAAAAAAATGTGGTTATAATAAAAAAAAAAAGCTTCAAATTTTTGTTTGGCAGTTTTTTAAATATATAGCCACAAACAATCTTGAAGGCTGAAATAGACTTGCTTTTCTCAGCACAGGTTGTTTTAAGATGCCATGTTTTAAAGTGACTGCCATAAATGAAATTGTTTTGTACCCATTATACCACATATGGTTAACATAACCAAAATGTATGCTCAGAGACATACTGGGGGAAACCACCTCTCTGTCATTTCATATCTCCTGTCATACTAATTTCATTAGTTTATATTCAGGGAGATTGTAATACGTGGTAAACCAAGAAAACTAACTTTAATTACTTTAATTAGTTTTCCTGAAAACTACATATAAAAATGATAAATGGAAATGAGGAAACTGATTTACATATACTTGCCTCTTAGTCCAAAATGAATATCTGGGGTTTTTAACTTTTCTTAATCTGTGGCATGGAACAAACAGATTGTTGTCCATAAAACTCTCATCCTTCTATGTCACTGTCAGGGATATTGCATTTGTGATGGAAACGGTCAGATTAATTCAGAAATGGGAAATTCAAATTCTCCAACAACTGCTCTTGTTCATTTGCTGATAAATTAACGAAGAAATAAGTGGGCAGCATTACTGAGAAGTGGCTGCTTGTAAAAGGTACGCATCTCATGATTAAACAGAACAAGAGAGAGTCAGGGGATCAATCTGTAAGAAATTGAATTTGAAGAAGAATAATTTGAAGATATCCCCCCAGGAAGCAGTATATTTTTATTATTTTTCTTGCTGATAACTCTACTCATCCTTTGAATGTATTACTGTGTTGATTTTGTAAAAGGCAAGGATTAAGAAATGCAAGACATTAGACTCAATGAAGAATGTCTTACTTCAAAAGCTTGTCTAAATCTACCACAATTATGCAGTTGTCCAACAAGAGACATCACCCTAGGAAATCCTGGACTATCGCAGCTACAACATGCATCAGTCATGACATTCTGATTTTAACTCACAGGAAATTAACTGCGGTATACAGGATCATAGAAAAGTAGGGCAGGAAGAGACCTCACAAGGTCATCTAGTCTAGTCTCTTGACTAAATCAAACCTGCCAAGTGTCTGTCTAACCTGTTCTTGAAAACTTTCAAGGATGGAGATTCCACAATTTCTCTGAGTAGCCCGTTAAAATGCTTGACCACCCTTATAGTCAGAAAGTTCCTCCTTTATCTGCATTTGAAAATATTGTGCTGATAATGAATGCTTGGGACAGGAATGGAAAAAGATGAAATATTAAGCATTCTCTGTTTAGACTGTACAATCTTACTTGTACCAGTCAACACAAAGTATCAAAAACTACTGCATTGTCATCAACTGCACACTAAGGTTTTCTTTACTGGAACAGAGAGGAGTTTTACCATGAAAGGTGATGATAATACAATGCATTTTGAAATGGCTTTTCATTCCTGGCATTGCAAAGCTTTTTATAAACTAATGTCCAGATCATGTATCAGAATCTGCTACCCTGGACTCTTGCAGGAATGGAGCCTTATATACAATCTATGCATGGGTATTACCTTACCTACCACTGAAACTCTGGAGTGAGCTCTGGAACTTCTGAACAGTTCATAGCAATAACACCTATATGACATTCACATTTCATCTGGTCATTAGGATTAATGGCCTCAAACAGGGCAACCTACGGCCAGCAGGCCAGATCTGGCCAGCAAAGGTATGATCCAGAAAGTATTTTAAGAATGGCTAGCCGATCCCCTCCTTCTCCCTGATGCAATCTGCATTTTACTATCAGCCAGACAATCCCAGATGCCTCTCCAGCCTCGTGTGATCCATGCAGAAGACTACTTTATTTCTCTCACACTGCAGCATCCGCTCACCGTCACTGCCAAATTAGCCACTTATCATCATGCATTTCTGTGGTGACAATGAACAAAGACTGTACTGGGAGAGCAAGAAAGCAGTCCTCCTCATGGACTATGAATGGGGTGGTTGCCCATGGTGATGAGCAAGTCACAAGTATTAGTAAAAGGTTGCCAACCTCTGGCTTAGATAACCAAATAGAAATAGAGTCTAGACTACTAAATTGTAATAGAATGTCACCCCTAAACAGTTCAGTCATCAGACAACACAGGATCAAGCAAGGGTTGCTTCCAAATCTAAGGTGATGGGCAGAAACAGAATTAACTTGGCTCTCACCTCTGCTTTCCTCTGCTAGATTCTGCCACACCTCTCCTGTCCTCATTCACAAAGATAATCCTTCCCTGCCCAGCCCTGTCCAACTCACTTTTAATATGCAAGCCGTCCACTTACTCAGTAGCTAATTTTTTAGGATGCAAGGAGAAAATCTGCACCCCAACCACAACTGTCTGTCGAATCTGAAGGGATAGGGACAGACATTCAAAAAGCCTCAGCCTGAATTGATTCAATCTTTACAGGTTAGTCTAACTTGGCTAGGCTGAACCAGTTTGTAACCAGACAGACATTCTCTCTGGACAGAGGAAATTCAGGCACATGCCTGCAGTGGCTCAATCTAGAAGCTGGGAGGTGCTCAAGCAGCCCTCCCTTCCCTTGCACACTGCTGAGCTGAGGAAGGGTGTGGCCAGGCCCCAGTAGGAGGTTCTGATTAGGGAGGTCTGCCTGAACAATCCCAGGCTTTTCCCCACTTGCTTCTCAAGAGGCAAAAGTGTTGCCAGCCCCCAGCCCCCTGCTAGCACTCTGAGGCAAGGTGGGGGTGTGCAGCGCATGCATCTGTTGATGATATGGAGCTTTTCAACCTCCCTTTGTTGATGATATGGAGCTTTTCAACCTCCCTTCGTGCTTCTTTATACTGTTTGCAGCAAACTGACAGGTGAGCAAGCCAGCAGGGGGCTGATAACTGTTTATCACCCAATCAGCAAAACAGTCACCTCTCTCCATTACTTTAAACTCTTCTTAAACAGCTTACCAGCTGACCTGTTGATTAGCTCCAAACAGCCCTAAGTGGTCACTGTTCTGTCTGCCTGTCCCAGTGAACTGGAGACACGCACACATCTGCATTAGCTAGCATGCCACATGCCTAGGGCTTGTGGGGCAGGGGTCCCCGCTGTGAGAGATGGGAGGGCGGGAGTGGGGGGATTTCCTGCTGGAGCAGCAAGCAGCAAGGGGAGAGAGGAGGTAGGGCAAGGGGAAGCCAGGCAGACCCTGCTATGCCTGCAAGTCTCTGCTGGAGCTCCAGCCAGGGAGCAGAGAGGAGGGGCCAGCTCTGCTGTGGAGCAGAGAGCCCCACTCAGCCCAGAGAGCATGCCGGGATGCTGGGGGTGTCTGGTTTATCTTAAACCAGAAAGGGGTCTGGGACGGACATTGCATAAACCAGTTTGACCCAAATCACTTAAGTCTGATACTACATACAACCAGGTTTATGTCAAACCAGTTTCAGCCATTTTCAAACTGGTTTATGTGCACTGAACATCTGTTCTGTTACAGGTTTAAACCAGTTTCCGATCACTTAAACTGGTTTATGTGTAATGTCTGTCCCTAACCTAGCAGAGGTTGAGTTTCTTACAGACCAGGGAGCATGAAGGGCACTGCAAAGAGGCAGAGCTGGGCAATACCGTCTCTGCCTAATTTCTCCTCATAAAGAAAATAAGATTTCCAGTACAGGGCTCTTTTGTGGCTCTCCTAAGCCCAGGCAACTGTGCAGTCCAAACAAACTTCTGTATCATCCAGACTGGCCATTGCCTTTGCTATTAATCCAGGAAATATCCAAAACTGCAGGAAACATTTTAGGTTGAGTGACAGTGGTCTGAGCATCCTGGGTTCAAATCCTGAAAATGAGCTATAGACAAGAGGAAAAGGGCATTGTTTCCCCATCTCACACCATTGATTAATATAGGGAAAATGCTTCCTGCTAAGTCACCTTCCCTACATTGGTGCCATAAAACTTCCCTTGTTGACCACCCATCCAACTACTGACCTGACCCAGTACTACCTAGCATGTAAGAAGAAAAGCTCATTGCAAAAAGTAGTGGAGGCTAAAGGGTGACCCTGAACAACAACTAAATACAGGGCATACGTACACTAGACTGCAGTGTAATGTAAAGACACCTGAGTCAGCTCTGAGTGAACTAGCTTTGGTACAAGGAGCAGCCTCACTATAGTAACTGTAGGTGGATGAATTTTCCAGCAGGGCACATTAGTGCAAGTGGAACTCCACATTAGTAAAACCAAGTTGCTTGTAGTACCCAAGGGCATGTGTAGACAAAATGGGGGCCTTAAATTAAAGCAGTGGGTTTTTAAAAACACCGCTTCAATTTAGGGCCCTTTAAACCCCCAGGTTGTGCACACATCCACTTACCTGCCTCTCTAGCGACGGGGAGGGGAGGGCGAGCTGCTGGCAGTTGGAGCAGTCCCTGAACTGCAGGGGTGGCTGGTTTTTTCTTCTGCAGCAGCAGCGGCCCCCCACCAGGTGGCACCCACCCACAGGCATCTGGTTCAGGCAGTCCCAGGGGGCACTGCAGCCGCGGAGGAAAGTACCGGGCCCCCACACAGCTCAGGCAGGCAGGCTCTGGAGGTGGGGAGGAAATCAGGCTCACCATTTTTTTTCCCCCCTTTTTTGGGTAGAGCCTGCCTTCCCAGCCTGCTGCCAGGCTGCCTTCAGGGCTTCCTGCAGAGCCCCTGAGCTGCACAGAGCCCAGTGCTTTGCTCTGTGGCTGGTAAGGCTCCTAGGAGTTTTAGTCTGCTGCACCACAAGTCATTTAAGGCATATTATGCTGCCAAATTTGCTACAGCAGCTGTAATTAATGTGCAATATGCTGCCAAGGTGTGCAAACACTGACACCATTAAACAGGTGCAAAAGCATTTAGCCCTCTTTAAAGTGTCGTGCACGCATGCCCCTCATTTTGTCTATGTATGGCCCAAGTCTGTATATTTAGACCCAGCTCAAGTAGCTGTACATTACACTGCAGGCTGCAGTACTGATAAATTAACCTGTTTTTAACACAATTTCGCATTAGGACAATAAAAGAATATTGGTAACAGTTTAACATATAGAAGGACTATTGAAGTGTTACAGGTATTCTAGCTGAGCATACTGTTTTGTTCTTTGTCTCTTTAAGCACTTGAGCTTTCTATGAACTTCCTATTCCCCCTACTTGCTGTGTGTCATAGGTACCCTCTACACGTTACATATATTATGCAATTACCTCCAGCCATCAGAAGTGAGCAGAGAGGCCAACGGGGCCCCTCCACCAATCAGCAGCAGCAGGGTGGGGCACTGGGGGAATTAAAGGAGCCATCATGCAGCACACTTCAGGCATGAATTCCAGTGGTCCCTACCCATCGGCTGAAGTCAGCTGCAAGGGTGCACCATACGCTGCTGTGGCTGGGAGATCTGCCAGCTGATGAGACTCCCAGCTCTGGCAGCATCCCATGCACTGCTGTGGCTGGTAGTCAGGATCAGCTGATGGGACTCGTAGCCACAGCAGCCTGTGAGATGCTGCCATGCCTGGGAATCTTGCCAGCTGTGGGACTTGCAACTGCAAGCACTTGCTACTAGTATGCCAGTGCAGGGGGAGCCTGGAATTGTGATCCTGGCTTCCCCCATGCACTGTCAATAAGGCATGATATTATATGATGCTGGATCCCACAATCATGCCTCCTGCTATGTACTTGTGACATGGTAGGAGGTGTGATTTTGTGGACTGTGCATCAGATTCTATCATGCCTTTACCTGCATGTCTCAAGGGGGTCCACAGTTCCAGTTCCTATTTTATGATTTTTCTTATGAGCAAGGCTGAAGCCAGTTACACCACAGGTGCTTTAATAAACACATTCTGACTCCTAGCTTATTTTAGTCTGCTGTATCTGGGCGACCTCTCAATGCACACAGCATAACATTTCCAATTCCTTGTGCCAAGGATTAGCGCTCTACAAATGGGACCACAACCAATGTCCCCTCCCCCAAGATTTCTGTGGTTGCTTATATGATGGTTTTCAGTTTAACAAAAATCTTGTGTGGGAATCAAATATAATATACAAAAACCTTATTATAGGTTTGTGGGTAAGTATTAAAGCTGGTATCATAAAACACAAGATTAAAAGATCAAAATGATAAACTGTAATCTAGAGATCTACTGAAATTCATCCTCACTTGACTGGAAGCAGTAATTTTCCTATTCCTTTCAAATTACATCTACATTTTCTTGAAATTACATTTTAAGAAAAGATGTAAGTGTTTTTAAATGACAGCAAACTAGTTGAATTAAAGGAGAAGACATACCTAGAGCAGAAATATGCATCAGTTAATGCATGCATTTCTTAAGTACAGGATGAGGCAAGAAACAACCTACAGTATTCTACCCTGGAACATGCATAGGAACATAGGACGGAAAGAGGCCTCTTGGGCCATGTAATCCAGTTTCCTGTGCACACAGGCCATAAGTTCCTTAAGAAATCTCCAAAATGACTGTTTCAAACCTTCACTCAAAACCACAAGGTCCCAAACCAGAAAAACCAACAACACCTTATAACATGCTCTGGGTGAAAGCAGGAGGGGCAAGGGCACTTCCAGTGTCCTGCCACTCTAATGTCAAGAAAGCAGTTGGTAAATTTATGCTCAGGAGATCCTATCCTATAGAAGAAGGACAAGACCCTACCAGTCCTTTTTAAGGAAAAGGTGCCTCCCTGACCCATACTTGGTGACTGGTATGAGTTTGAACAAAACTAGTCAAGAACTTCTGAGGTTTGTTTGGTTTGTTTGTTTGTTTGTTTGTTTGTTTGTTTTTTGGGGGGGGGGTTAATACCAACAGCAGTGGCATCAGTCAAAATATCTCAGCCAAAACTGGTTGATGTTCCAATGCTTCAGAGGAGGGCAAAAAAGACCCAGACACCACAGGAGGCTATTTGTCTAGTATCAGACTAATTTAACTTTCTTTCTTCCACATTTTTACTGGAAATGTATGCACAGAAGCTGACCAAGTCACCTACTTCTAATGTGCCTGCTCAGTACTGTTACACTGAAGAACAGCATGAAAGGGTGGTTGGAAGAAGATACCAGTGACAGAAAGGTCAGATAATGATTTTCCTCTTTCAAACTAGCAATGCCAGCTTTGTGCTAGTTGAGGGTATAGGTTTACATTACCTAGCAATAGTGTTAGTGCTTACATAGATTCCCTCTTCTAGCCTCCAACCACTAATGAGAGGTAGGGATTGTTGAAGTGGAAAGGTGAACGTGGGCCAGATAACAAAAAAGAACGCTTGCCCTTCAGAGAGAAGAATGGCCTAAAAGTATTACCTTGAATTCCTCCTAAGAAAACAAACTTGCCTGCCTAACACTCTAGCACTTTTGTAACCTTATCTAAACAGTCTTGATACTGAGTGTCCTGAAAGCTGTTCTAGTACAGGAGTCTATATACTGTTACAGCAGGAAAATTTTAAAATGCATTCAATTCAATGGGGAGGCCTTGAAAACACCTATTACAGCAAAAGAGAAAATTTTGAACTGATATATATTTTACAAAAAGAAAAGAAAAAAAACATTTGTTGAAATAACAACTGTTAGCAGGAAGGGATTGGTTTCCATTTATTCTTGACATCTTTTTTTTCATAATGAAAAGAAATGCTTTAAAATGCTGAAGCAGGACATAGAATTTTTAAGGCCAAAAAAGTCCATTTTTCTGGGTTGAGGCATTTTTCTGTTGAAGCTTAAGCTAATTAGAGGCTTTATAAATAAAAACATTTGAAATTATAAAGAAACTGTTTAACATTTTCAAAACTGGACTCAGACAGATTGACTCGTTTTGCATTTTCAAAGACATTTCCTTAATTTTTAGTTTTGGTCCCAAGTCGGGATGGAAGAATTTTTTAAATCCTAGGATATGGGGGATGGGTGGAGAAGTATTACAAGCCCAGCTATATATAAATATACACACACATACACACACACACACACACATGCACACACACATTATACATATATAAGGAGGCCTTCTTAAAATTAGAGCAAAGCAGGGACTAATCTGGAAAAATAATAGGTCTTCCATTTGAGACTAGGGAGTCATCCTTCAATAATAGTAGCAGGAATATTTATCACCTTTCTAAGGTGCTAGCTAGGTGTTGAGCTTTTCTGTGGAGCTCAGGTGACTTACCAAAGTGGCTATCAGTCATCTGTATGCAGATACAAACAGCCAAACCTTCAGCAATAGTCGAAGCATACAATGAAAAAAGGCTACTGCTGCTATGCTTGGTTGATCCTGCAGCCATGCTTTTGTCACTTCAGCCATATCCCAGTCCAACAAAAAGACAGCTTGGGTCTTAGAAGTTTCTGTGAGTACCTGGTACTAGGATGCACACAAAATATATCCCACTGTTAAAACCTCATCACAAGTTAATAAAGCTCGTGCATCTGCTACAGACTATCCAGTCCATGGAGAAACATTTTAAAACTTTTTATAAAACAAACTAAACATATGTTGGTGGGAAGAAATTCAAAACAAACTGCTTTTTGGTCGGATCAAGCCCACCGATTACTACCCCATGGTCCTAGTCCATGTGGGTACTAATGATGCGGCCAGGAGAACCCCTGATCACCTGATGGCGGACTACAGTGCTCTGGGCGGCGTGCTGAAGGAGTTCGGTGCACAGGTGGTATTCTCTTCCATCCTACCAGCGAACGGACGCGGAAGACGGCATGAGAACTGCATCCGAGAGACCAACTGGTGGCTTCGGCAGTGGTGTCTCGAGGCAGGCTTTGGCTTCCTGGACAAGGACCCGCACATCACGACGAGGCACATGCTCAGCTGGGATGGGCTTCACCTGTCCCCCAAAGGTAAGCGTGTGTTTTCTTCTAGGTTGGTGGATCTCCTCTGGCGGGCTTTAAACTAGGCTCGTCGGGGGGAGGGGAAGATGAGGGCGGGGGAAGCTGTGGATCACCAAACCATGTGGCACCCACAAGGACAGCCCAGCCTGAAGAAAGAGAGCACTGGGAACCTGAAAGCCATGGGGAGGCCAGCACTACGACACAGGTAAGAAACGAGAAGGTAAGAGACAAAGGGCCCCTTGGGACTCGGAGCGGCGGGGGCAGCAAAGGCACCAGTCGCAGGGCTCAAGTGCCTATATACTAATGCTAGGAGCATGGGAAACAAGCAGGATGAACTAGCGCTCCTGCTTGCACTAAACACCTATGACTTAGTAGGGCTAACGGAAACCTGGTGGGATTC
>NW_005842280.1:995704-997015 GCF_000455745.1 Alligator sinensis | reverse complement strand
AATGATCTATTGAGGTCCCTTCCGACCCTAGCATCTATGAATCTATGCTTACTTGCTAGAAAGTGAAAAATAAAGTGCTGGGTTGGTAGGCTTATGGTGTGATGTTTATATGGATTTAAAAAAAGAATGAAACAGGAAACCTGTGAAGTAAAGCTAAATTATCTGACCTGAATCTCCTTTACAGTGCCATATCCTTACCCTGTTCTAGTGGTGTAAAGAAGGTCTTATAAGGGAACTGATGAACTTTGTAAAGCTCTCTGAGATTCAAAGCTACATTTTTCATGCTGTCAGGATTTAGGGCTCAATCCCTTCACACAGCCACTAAGCAATGATAGCAAAGCAACAAGTTGCTAGATTCTGCTTAGCATTTATGATGAGAGATCACATCATAATGCACAGAAATGTGTACAGTAGGGCTGTGTGAAGCTTCGGTCCCTGATTAGATTCGGCAGAGATTTGGCCTGATTCGGCAGCCGAATCTCCGAATCCAAACTGAATCTGGAGACGCTTTAATCTCTCTGAATCAAATCGGAACCCTCCAAATCGATTTGGAGAGATTCAGAAAGGTTCAGAGATTCAGACATAGACACAGGTTTAAATGTTTTTTCTACATACCTCTAGGTACCAGGCAGCTCAACAATACTGTGATGGTGAGACAGATGGAGCATCCTACAGAAGCATGGGGGGCTCCCCAGTGTGCTTGACAGCAGACCCAGAAGTGGACCAGAAGCACTTCTGGTCCACTTCCAGGTCCACCAGGGAGCGTTCTGTGGGGCGCCCCCCCTGCACTCCCCCAGCTCAGCGACTAGCACCTCCTGGGTCTGGAGGGGCACCCGAGGTCCCTCTGTGGCCAATCACCGAGCCAGAAGGGTGCAGGGGCACCACCCTGTATGCTCCCTGGTGGACCTGGAAATGAACTGGAAGTACTTCCGGTCCATTTCTGGGTTTGCTGCCGAGCATGCAGGGGCCCCCCTTGCACTCCTGTAGGATGCTCCATCCGCCCCAGCATCACAGCATTCATGAGCCATGCCTGGTACCTTGAGGTATGTAGAAAAAACATTTAAATCTGTGTCTATGGCTGAATCACTGATTCCCTGAATCTTCAGATTCAGATTTGGCCACATCAAATTGGGGACAGTGATCTGAATCAATGAATCGAATTGCTGTCCCCAATTCAGACCGAATCCTAATCTGAATTGAATACGGCCCGTTCCACACACACCTAGTGTATCGTGCTTGACAATCTGAGTCAACATCTATGCCCACCCTGAACTGTGTACTCATAAGTAGGTGGGAAGTGGCATGCTGGGA
>NW_005842280.1:995020-995678 GCF_000455745.1 Alligator sinensis | reverse complement strand
TGGGTGTAGAACAATATACACAATATACCCTAGTAAAATCTCACACATGCAGATGAGGGCACGCAGGAGCTATTTTCATTGCCTGAAGTGGCTCAGATTGCTGCCTTAAGGGAAAACTGTATAGGCGCGTCCAGACAACCCCACACATGCCTCTTGCCGGGTCTCAAAGCACTGGGAACAAATAACATTTCCCACACTGCATATTTGCAGCAGGGGCTCAAAATTTGATACCTGGATATCCAGGTATCAAAATAGAACACAGGGGGAAAAAGCGGGGCAGGGCACGGTCCAGGACTATGCCCTGAGGCAACTGGAGGCTTGGGTCCTCCAAAGAGACCCTCTGGTAGCCAGCCAGAGCATCTTTATGGCTGCCCCTTGCCCTGGTGCTGAAGCATGCTGCCTGCCCACGCAGGGTAAACATAGTGGTGCAGACTGCAGGGACCTGGACCTGTCCTCTGTTCCAGGAAAGTAGGAGGTCGACGGAACTGGAGGGGGGTGCTGTGAGGATGTGGGGGACCATGGAGGGACAGCTCAGGAGGGGTGGGCCCCCCCCCTGCCCCTGCAGGACCCACATGCCCCACCCTGCATGACCCCAGCCCCCCCACATGGCCTACAGCTCACTGGCAGCAACAGAGGCTATCGGGACACTCAGGACCTG
>NW_005842280.1:994662-995010 GCF_000455745.1 Alligator sinensis | reverse complement strand
ACACCCCCACGTGGCAGCATGACTTGGCCCCAGCCGCCTGGCACCCAGCACTGCCTCTGTCACATTGCACAGATGTGGCCCAACTCAGCACAGCACAGAGCTGTGTGCCTTCAGGCAGCTCTGGGTCATTCGGGCTGCCACCCGATGCCCTGTGCTGCTCATGAGGACCACTTGTTGCGCTGGGCAGGGTCCTGGATCCATGACCCTGTGCACTGTTGAACTAGGCCACATCCGCGCAATGTAGCAGAGGTAGCACTGAGTGCCAGGCAGCTGGGACCAAGCTGCACTGCACTGCACTGCACTGCACTGCACTGTGCTGTCCTGCACTGTGTGTGTGTGTGTGTGTGT
>NW_005842280.1:977616-994619 GCF_000455745.1 Alligator sinensis | reverse complement strand
GCTGTAGCCCCTGTGGGGGGGTATGTGGGCCTGGCATGGGGGAAAAGGCCCCTGTTGGGGGGCTGTGGCCCCTGTGGGAGGGGCAGTCCATGTGCTGTGGGGGGGCTGCAACCTGTGGGAGGAAGAGGACCCACCCCTCCTCAGCAGCCCCCCCATATGTCCCCCCACACCCACAGTCCCCCCACAATCCACCCACAAACCCCACACCCTCAAGACACCCCCATGAACCCATCACCCACATACCTGGCGATGTGGGTCAGGAGTGAGGGGACTGGGACAGGGGGCAGGCTGAGAGTGAGGGGCAAGGGCAGGAGCAGAGCAGTTGCATACCAGTGCTGCTCAGCACTGCACATTCTGGTGAGCAAAGGGGGTAGGGACAGTTCTGATTTTTGTATAACAAAAAAACCAAAAGTAAATGCCACAGTGAATAGATATTTAGAATTGATTTTATTACGATGATGGAGGCACTGGTAGGCTTCCAAATTGCTCTATACTTGTAAATATATCAATAAAACACTGCCCAACTAATCTCTCTCTATATAATGGCATTTCATTTTAATAGCAAAAGAACACAATTTGGGGTGTTTTAATGACAGAATTTTGGTTTCTGGAGCTGGTGAGTGCTGGGCTTTTTTTAAAAAAAAGCTGGGAGGTTGGGGCTGGGTGGGGTAGCCACTGATGGGGCTGGAAGAGCAGGTGGGGGATGGGGCCTGTTTGATTTGGAGATTCGGCCAATTTGGTGGCAGCCAAATCTCTGAATCAGATTTGGCTGAATCAATTTGGGACAGTGATTTGAATCACTGAATTGAATCACTGTCCCCCAAATCAGCAAAATCAGAAGCAAATACTAGCCACTTTGCACAGGCATACTGCTGACCTTAGGAGATAGTGAGAACAGAGGCTGCCATGAAAGACAGCCAGGGGCACAGAAACACTTCCCAGGAAACAGCTTCTCTTGTAACCAGCTGTTCAATGTCTTATATTGTATGCCCAGTATTCCTGTCAGTTCATTAGTCCACAGCACCTGCTCCCCTTCACCTTATGGGATCAAAAGTAACAAAACACTCAGTTCAGCTATTGCCAGTGGCACAGTGCTGCTCATGTAACAACCCTCAATCAAAACCTCAGCAGCAGAATTGAGCCCATAGAACCTATATCTTAAATCAGCCTGTATATATCTTTAAATCAGGGGTGTCAAAGATACAGTCTGTGGGCCAGATCCAGCTCAAAGGACTTATCACCACAGCTGCTGGAGCCACCATGTGGGCATGCCACTGGACTGGAACCCATGTGGTTAACATTGCTGCTGCCCCCCCACCCCCTTTACTGGTGACTCAAATTGGTGGTAGGGTAAAAGATGGGGAGCAAAGGGGGAAAGCAGTGGCAGTATTAACCCCCTGGGTTTTGGAACCATGCTCATGTAGCAGCTCCAACAGCTATGAGGGTTAATACTGCTGCTACCATATGTGGGTCATCTAGTCCCACAGTCCAGATCTGGTTCACTGGGCCAAACATGCCTGCTATACATATTCCTTGATGGTATTTACACTACCAGGACAGGTATGGATATTAAGGAAAAGCCCTGAACAGTTAGATTATTGGAACATTTCCTCTAAATAGGATCAAGCTTAAGCAAAACTAAGATGAAGATTTTCAAGGATACTTGTTCCCCAAGCAGACCTGAGCCACTACCCCAGTATAAAAACTATGTAAATTACTGAAGCTAAAATCTACTCTTGTCATCATTTCTGATTGCACGTTTTAACCATACTACTATATAAGATAGCTGCCTGAAGAAATGGGGACCACGTGGGATTTCTCATTACTAATAATTCACCCAAGTAACTACAATTTTCCAAAAAAGAGCATGTACTCAGTACTCCAATGACTGCAATTTCTATTCAAAAGTGTCTGGCAGAGTGGGATGGATGTACAGCTTTACTGTAATATCTGACTTTATTGCTAATGCTAACTTTATTTTATGAATTAATATGTTTTACCATATGACTAAAGTGTTAATCCTTATCGGTTGCACAAAACATTTAACAGATGAAGAGATAAGAGAACAGGGCTGCTATAACAGCAAGCAGAGCACATTTAATGGCATTTAACTGGCATGTTGATTTTCCTACTATACATGAAATTCAGAAAACTGGACAGGGATCCAAAGTCCTTACAAACTATGCTAATTAAATTCTGAGACCAACCCCAAAGATGTCCAAAGCTCTGACTGAAAATCAGGTATTAAAATATCTACTTGACATATATTGCACTCCAAAATAATTTCAAGTACATTTTGTGTGCGCTCAAAATCTGGATGCTAAAAGGAAAGACAATTGGTCTGATGCATTTAAATACCAAATAAGAAAGAAAATACAGTAGCAGGAGCTAGGAGATACAAGATCTATTTCTGGCTTTACCATAGCCTTTCGAAGTTTTTTAAATTCTCAGCCCCTTAATTCTCAGTATCTTCCTATCTGTAAAGCTGAAATAAGATTTGTTGAGCTCATGGGGTCTTGTGAGGGTTACTCTACAGCATGTCTATAGAACTTTGAGTTCTCTGAACATAGAGCGAAACACACTAAAAAAATATTAATACTACCATACTGTCAATCATGTGCACTAAAATTCAAGTACACTTTGGCCCTCCATGAGCATAGACAGATCACTTAACATCCACAAATATACATTTAAATAAAGATCAGTGATGAAGTTACATAGACTGATGTTCTGGCTAAGAGCAAGGAAAGCAATTAAAGAATACAAAGACTTTGTTAATTCATAGGCAAAACCATCACCGAAGGCAATGGGATATATTGTTAAAATCATCAGCTGAATATGGCTCCCAATGTTCAACCAGTCTCAATGTTCCTTTATAAGAAACAACTCTTATAGTTGTAAACAAACTTATTTTCCATATTTTTCATCCAGACTCTTAATACTAGGCCAAGTGCACAGCCCATTTAAATCAACTGAAGCCCTTCTGCAGATTTTAAAGGGTTTAGATCAAAGTAATGTTTCTAGGAGGTAAAGTGATGAAGATCACAAAACATCTCTAATCAATGCACTAAGTGGACAGCCCTCATACTCACACTCTTGCTCTGATGGCATTTAACTGGCATGTTGATTTTTCCTTTAAAAGGAAGGGCCTCCTTTATAAGAATTTTGCAGGCCAGGATCCTGCTTTTGCCTGAAATCATGTCAACTGCAAGTTTTCTATTGATTTCAATGGCCACACAATAGGTTCCAGGTTTGCAATAACTGCCTCATGATCCCCAAATATGCTTTCCACACCACATCAATTCCCTGGTAAAGAATAATTCCTTCGGTTTGACTCACACACCTATGAAACTCTCTGAACATACCTGGAGACCAAGACTAAAAACTAGAGAACAATCTTTTCTTTGTGTATTTAACTCCCACTGAGATTTCTGAAAAGGACAATTGCTGAGATGCCCCTAATCACTAGATTCTTTGGGGAAAGCATTAAGAGTGATATTGCTTTGAGTCAAGCCTCTGCATAGCAAAAATTTGAGCAAATCATACCCGAGTTTGCCTCTGATTGTGCTTGACAGCTTCCTGATTCATATCAATCTCTGCCCTGTTCAGCCCCTCATTCATAAGGCAGCTGGAATTATATTTATATACTGCATAATGCATAATGGCTGGGGAGGACTTTTCATCCAATCATACAATAATTATTTTTTAAAACAGCATGATTATATACAGCAGATTCTGCTTTATCACATATCGGTTATTCAAATATTTCAGTTATTTCTTTACTTTCCTGAAGGACAAATGCTTTTGTTATTTATTTAATTAAATTTTGCATGCTAATTTAACTATTGACTTTTAGTATATTTTAGTTTAATGTATCAGTTGAAATTAGAAAAAAAAAGAAGCTAAGGATTGATTAATTGAATAATACAAAGTTTGAGCAGTGAGAATAAAAAGGTTTCTGCTCACCAATGACAATGTACCACAATGTAACCAATTATGAACAATTTTTTAATCTGTCAAATGATTACATATGGATTTTTGTTGTTTTAATTTATTTAAACATTTCATTTTTTTAGGTATATTTAATATGTTTCTTATTAAATTGACATATCAGCCAAATTGGATCATTCATTGAGTAGCAAGTCTAAGAGAAAGAAAACTGATTTCGTGGGTATGTGATGCTCTAATTCGTTATGCAGGTGCACATGGGCAAGGACAAAGGTGTAATGGGATGTATGTGATTGAACAGCAATTGTGGTAATTTGGATTTATTCACCTGTGAGCCCTGAAGAGCTGACAAAAAAAAGCATACAGTGACTTGCACTGCAGTACATCATTACAATCAGGATTTATGGTACTAGTTTCTGATTTGGGTTTTTTTTAATTTTTCCACTAGCTCCATTTACTAGTCTAGTTTGCTTATTTGCAAGCTTTTGGTAGGAAAAAGTGGCCATGTAAATACCAAAATCAACTGTTCTGTTTTTCCATAGGACTTCCACCTACAGGAGAGAGAGTGTTCTGGGAGCACTGAACATATCTAAGCTATGGTAGCTGATATAGTATTAGCATTACATAACAGAGGTGTTATAAAAATATATCAATATTTGTCAAGCACTCAGATACATTATTGATAAATTATATAGAAAAGACCACAAGGTAATTAGTCATTCAATTTCAGGGCAGGGCCTACATAATGTGCATTAAAAAGGATACTGGGCCACATACTTTACAATGAGAAAATAAAGTATTGAATAGCTATTCACAAAGTACCTAGGCAATAAATAAACATTATCACTAATTAAGCTTGGGTGCAAATGTGCCATGTCAGTTACTGCATTGTAATTGCTCATACAATCATTCTCACCTTCTCATAAATGCATAATAGCTCTTACTCCTTGAAAGAAGGCTGTCAAACAGCCTTATACTTACCATGTGGAAACCACAGGCAAACAAGCAGTTACAACAGAGCTGCCAGCCACCAAGTTTTGTACCCTAGCTCACCACATGGTAATGTCTTTGTGTGCCCATGCCCTAAACAAGTATTGTCCACCTAATACACTGAATATATTAAATAGTAAACCTAAAGACTGCATCAAAATACATGTGTGCAGTGGCATGAATAATGGTTGCCTGGCAACCTCAACATGGTTTTAAGTGTTTTTTGTGTAATTATTGTTATGGACCTAGGCTTTTTTCCAATGAACAGTAGTATAAGAAACTACTGCCTAATGATCCCATCTAATCGGCTGATATGACAGTATATACAGAGGTCAGATTCTGACTTTTTAATAAAATATCTTATAATTATCTCTAAAACGGACTTATAAAAGGTTCAGCACTAGTGTCTTTAAATATATAATACATTTTCTTGGCATGTCTGTGCAGAGGAGTAAAACCACAGCATAGGGACTGTAAGTACTCTGTCTCTCTCTGTTTTTGACAATAAGAAAAATGCAGCAAGCTCAGCCAAACCCTATTTTTAGTTGTATTACACAGGATGATTTTCTATCATAATTTCTTCAGCAAAATAATAAATATATGCATAAGCTGCTACATTTGATAAGACATTCCCATATACACAGAACATGTGTGCTTTAAATGCAAATATCCAATGTGACCTAATAGATAGATCACTTGGCTAGTGCTCAGGGACTCAGGTTCTATTTGCCAGATATGCTACTGGCCTGTTTGATGACCTAGGGAAAGTCACCTTAGTTTCCCAATCTGTAAAATGCAGAGAAGGATAATGCCCTGGTGTAAAGTACTTGGAATCTCCTGATAAAATGCTGCATAAAAACTGGCTGGATATAATGGCACAGATGCAGGTACCAGAGTCCAAAGCTATGATCCTCATAACTTCTGCTCAGCTTGCCACCTAACTCTGGAGGCACCAAAACCCCATTTATTTCTAATGTTACAGTTCTCTTTGGGTCACTTATTGACATTTCTATTTCTGGGCATCCACAGAAACACTTCAGTCTTGACGGTGCAGAGCAGCCTGGAATTTACTTGACACCTAAGTCCCAGCAGGATCCACAAACTGGGCCTTCTTCCTATTTTAGAGGGTTCTGGTGGGTAGTCTCAGTGCTTGGATCAGGCTCCTCACAAGATGCAATAGAAGCTGGCACTTCATATTACAACATGGCTAACCAAAGAGGAGAGGTGCTCATGCTGTCCCCTTTGGGCATTGACTAGTGCATTCACCCAGGATGTGGAAGACCTGCACATCCTGTGGAAGGAGGGGACTCCTTTGAATGATAGCATTCAAACCCCCAGTTCCTAAATTTCCCAATTGCAAAGCTACAGGCCATTCTGGAATGGAGATTGAAACTGGTCTTCTTTGATTAAAGAATTCAAGAGTCACTGGACAAGACAAAGCATGACTCTATCACTTAGTGTTTAGAGTATTCACTTGGGATGGGAAAACCTGGATCCCAGCCCCTGCTTCAAGAGCTGCTTATGCATTTTACATTGAACAGTCTGTGGATAAAAACAAAAAGCATCCCTTGGGAGAAGGACTGGACACCTTAACCCCCCACCTAGTGTGAAGTAGAGATAAATAGCTTGTGTAGCTAATGCCAATACAAAATTAAAAAATACAAATACACGTGCTAAAGTTTCCTATTTCCAGAGATGAAGGTAATTTTTCTATTTCCTTCAGTGTGTTCCTTCCATTTGATATGGAGGCTGCCAAGGCTATCCTGATGGGTTTATGACAGTAAAAGTTGGGTGGGGGGCAGAATTATCCTAAATCTTCAACAGCCACTTCCATAGCACCAAACTAGGCCTTATAAGCAATTTATATTGTTTAGGAAAAACACTAAGGGCAAAATTCTACTTTGTTGCCAATACATGTAAAATGATGCTTAGATAATTTAGGTGTCTAAGACACCCAATGACATTTTAATTTACCTCAACTAGCAGTCTGAATCTCACTTACATGATTAAAAGCCTTATGCAGTGATATTTTCACCATATTATACTATGAATGACCAATCACCCCTCAGACCTATATGGCTTGTGCCCTTGTCAAGTTAGCACAGCCAAAAGGGAAAGCATCACTACTGCAGAAGGACAAGAGTAGGCCTCACTCTGTGGCTCAGGAGGCGGATGTTGCCTCTGGCACTAGAGTCGGCATGGGTAAACATTGCTTTCAGTGCTCCCAGTGATGTAAACTTGGCTGGCAATTACACACAACGGCCACATCCACACGTGCATGGATGTTTGTTTCCCCAGGGACATCTAGTGGTGTCACATCTTGTGCCACCACTTGTTATCCCTGGGGAATCCCACGTAACTTCTAGTGTGCGGCAGTTACCTTGGGTGGTGTAGGGGAGGCTGGGGCCAGCACTGGGCTGGCCCCAGCAGTTTTATCTGGGATCCTGGGGGCTTTCCAGGGCTGCAGCAGCCTTGATCCTGCCGCACAGAGCCTGACCATCAGCTGGCCAGGCTCTGGTATTGAGTGGCATGCACTGCCCCTGCATGCATCACTCCATTTTTTTTTCCTGTTTTTTTTTTTACTCCTGCATATCCAGAGGTCAACTCCCCCACCCGTCCCCTATGCTGCTCCCTTGCAGCGTGGAGAACAACTGAACGTGCAGTATGTGTTGCCACAGATGTGTCTGCAGCACCACATACTGCACAGCCGCATTTGTCTGGATGCACCCAATGCTGTTGTATATAGGAGATGAAAAAGAATGTAGGCCTAGGGTTCTGGAGGTCAGAATGTTTTAATCCCTCAGTTTGAATCAATTAATTTCTAATTGTCTTCACCTATAAGTGGTTTGGAAGTTTGTCCTGTGCTGGAAGTGAAGAGAACTGAAAACATCAGTCTTTGGTCACGCAGATTACCTGGTAAACTATGAAATTTAGATCAATCTCCTATAAAAGTTAAGTGTTTCTTTTAAAAGCCCCAGCTTCTGGAGTTAAGTGAAAAATCTCAAATTTCCCTGGGGAGAAGAGGTTTAGGTTGTAGCCGTGTTGGTCTAAGGATATAGGCAGACAAGGTTCCTTGGGTGAATTTGATATCTTTTATTACACCAACCCAAATGGTTGGAGAATAGTTATTAAGCAAGCTTTCGGGTTCAAAAACCCTTCGTCAGGCTCAGGAAGCTGCAGCAGTTGGTGTGTGCTCTTCCTGGATGGAATGAAAAGTAAAGAAGCCAGGGGCTGGGCTGGGCTGGGCTGGGGAGTCAGTTGCCAGGCAGATTGTAATGTATCAAAAATCCAATGTCTATGTTTAGTCCCTGATCTCTAGTATTCCGCAGGTTGATGAAATGGAGCTCATAGGCTCGTCTCTGGTCTGAGAAAAACTAGAAATGTAGTGCATAAAAGCCTTGAAAGCCTTTTCAAATCTAATTTACAATTGTGCTTTAGGTACTGTAGGTGGTTTGTTGAGTCAGAACATCCTGCATTCTTTCCCACCCTGTGTTATTGTAGAAACTGAGGTTTGTGCTGCTTGCAATCCAGGCAGATAATTTATAGATTTTTCCAATATCAAGCCTAAATAAAGTTCAGGAGTTTTTCTCCAGAATGTCCATTAAGCAAACTTACACTAGCTACATTAAAACTATTTCACAGTGCAACACACACATTTATACAAGTTAAACAAAAGTCAAAGGGATTTGGAAGCTGCAGGCTGAAAGAAGCAGAGGAGAGAAAAAGGGAAAATGTGAGTATTGATGCTCAGAAGGTGTTTGGATGATTTGCTTTAACAGCCCCTTCCTCCAGTCACTTTGAGAGAAAATATATTGGATTTTGCAGGCCAAAAAGAGAAAAGTAGAAGACATTTATAAAAACAAATGCTTAGAGTGGAAATGATTTTCAACCTTATGCCTTTCAGAACACTGACTCCACAATTATTTGCTAAATGGCAATTTTAGGGCATTTATTGTATTTATTTCAATATGAGTAATGCATTATAGTATGATCAGGCACAATGATGACTAACGTGAAAATAAGGACTATGCATATTATAATCATCACTGGCATAAAAACTGCATACTGTATATTTTAGCACAGACCCTTTGCAAACTTAAATTTCTACCAGTACTGCCAAGCTATACAGTATGCCAGATCCATTCAGACATATTCAGATCCCTGAAGGACATTGAAAGAAACACTACATACTCTGACCTCTGACTCATAACAACCTCTCTCTACCAGAGAAAAAGGCCATAGGATCTCTAAGATCTAACCACCAAATAGTAATAAAACCAGCAGATAAAGGAGGAGCCATAGTCATCCTAAACCGTGAGGATTACATAAAGGAAGCCAACAGACAGCTCTCTGACACCACCTACTACAAAGAACTACAAGAAGATCCTACTCCCCTTTTCACCAAAAAACTCAACAATACCATCAAATCATTTCCACCAAGATTACAAGAAAAACTACAGACCTTGATCCCCCCGCTACCTAACCCAGGGACTTTTTACATGCTCCCTAAAATCCACAAACAAGGGAACCCTGGCAGACCTATCATATCCAACCATGGGACCCTAACTGAGGAAATATCAGGTTTTGTTGAATCCATCCTAAAACCGCTTGTCACCCACAGAGCAAGTTTTGTCCAAGACACCACAGACTTGCTACGGAAACTTAAAAACATAGACCACCTTCCCAGCAACACACTCCTAGCCACCATGGATGTTACCAGCCTATACACCAACATCCCACACCAGGATGGCATCCATGCCTGCCTTACATATCTACAGGAACAAGATTACAACCCAGAATACAGACCCAAAGATATCACTGAGCTTATACACTTCATCCTCACACACAACAATTTCACTTTTAATAATCAACACTTCCTCCAGATGATGGGAACAGCTATGGGCACTAAAATGGCCCCACAGTATGCCAACCTTTTTACCTTTTTTTTTTTTTTACACACCAAAAAAGCAGTGATATACAGCCAAGCCCTCAGATACCACCGCATCTGTACTGAAGAGAACACCCGGGATTGCCACCTCACCAATCTTAAAAAGGCTTTCACCCAGCAAGGACACTCCTCCAGAGAGGTAGATCGCACGTTTGAAAGAGCCACCTGGATACCACGTGAAGAACTGCTGCAGTACAGAAGAAAAACACCCACAAATCGCACACCGCTGGTTATGACCTATCACCCATCCCTTGAACCTGTACGGAAAATCCTCAAAAAATTGCAACCCATATTAGAAAAAGACCCTATTCTTAAAAAGATCTTCCCAGAGCCACCCATCCTAGCCTTCAGACAAGCACCGAACCTCGCCAACCTCATCACCAGAAGCAAACTTCCTCAAGCCCAGAACACACCAAAAGGATCCAGACCGTGCCATGACAAGAAATGCAAAACCTGCCCCCACATCTCCACCACCCCCACTATTACTACACCCCACAACAGAGCCATCAGCATCCCAGGATCTTACAGCTGCACCTCCAGGAATGTAGTATACCTCATCCAGTGCACCAAATGCCCTGATGGAAGATATGTAGGAGAGACCAGACAACAACTGCGCACCAGAATGAACGCACGCCGGAAATCCATCAAAGACAGAAACACCCAATTACCGGTGGGGGCGCATTTCTCACAGGAGGGCCACTCTCTCTCCAATCTCTCAGTCCTGATCCTCAAGGGAAACTTACACAACACTTCCCAGAGACGAGCCTATGAGCTCCATTTCATCAACCTGCGGGATACTAGAGATCAGGGACTAAACATAGACATTGGATTTTTGATACATTATAATCTGCCTGGAAACTGACTCCCCAGCCCAGCCCAGCCCCTGGCTTCTTTACTTTTCATTCCATCCAGGAAGAGCACACACCAACTGCTGCAGCTTCCTGAGCCTGACGAAGGGTTTTTGAACCCGAAAGCTTGCTTAATAACTATTCTCCAACCATTTGGGTTGGTCTAATAAAAGATATCAAATTCACCCAAGGAACCTGGGGAGAAGAGGCATTTCAGCTCCTTTTGTTTGTAGAGGAAATGTTACATGCTTTTACCTGCAAGGCTGAGAAACCAGAAGACAAACTTAAAAAAAAAAAAAGATGATTTTAGAAAGATAGTAAATTATAGTTTTGTGTGTGATTTTTGAGAAACAGAGGAATGAGTGACTGGCTCAAGGTCATCACTTCCTGACCCCCAGTTTAGTATCTTAAATCATAAAGTTGCCCTTCTTACTTTGGTATTTTGACCTCTATTTCTGCTAGAGCTCACTCTTTGCCCACTGTTTGTTGGAGAGGGTTTCCAAACCATCCGAGAGTGTTCTTGCGTTGCTTTTATTTTGAACTTCAGTCTGTGCATTCAAGGTGGATGGTTTAGAAAAAAAAGAGAGATCTCATTCTCCAGGGACATCAATCCAGCACCTTTCACTAGCACAACATTCATTCAATGATAACAAATGAGAGAAGTGAATTGTATAATTTTTTTCTACAGCACACCATGTTTCCAGATGCATTTATAATTGGCTGTGATTTATTCGAATTTGGCCTTTGGTGCATCTAATAAGCTATAATGTTCCCTACTGTCCTCTCATAAATCTGCACAGCAACAAATGATAATGGAGTTAATGAAGGACAACAGGAAAATAGTACTAGACAAACTAAAAAACTCATGCACATTTCCTAATATGAGAGGGTGAAATGTGTTCTATTTTTTCCAGTGCCTGACTTTGTACTGGAGAACTGGGAGACATGCTGAATGCTACTGAAAGTTTATAACGTAAAATGTGAAGCCTGCTTTGCTAATGCAATTCACATTTAAAAGTCACAAGCTAGTGTAGCAAAAGGGCTGAAAAGAGTAAAACAGAATAACTGAGCTGGCACAAGCTGCTGGAACAGTGGTCAGCACTTCCCGAACTCCAATTCTGCAAAGCAGCACGGCCACCTGCCAATTTCACCTACCAAAACAGATGTTACTGCTGTGGACTCCAGTTCCAGCATAGAGTGGAGCAGAATGAATAAATGTAGCAGAGACCCACCCTATTGTTGTGGGAAAACACAGCAGATCATATTCAGATTATACATGGATGTACAAGAGATTTGTTTAATTTGATAGGAAATCAAGCAGATCCTTTTTAATTCTCATTTTGCAATCCAAATGACTTTTAATAATAAGACCCTAGGGCTTCCCATTAGGCACCTATGTGGATTTATAGTGCCTATGTGTGATCCTGTGCTCTGAAAAAATAGTTAACATGCCTAACTGTGCATTGAACACAGAAACTCTTACAGCTCTTGCAAAAGGCCAACAGCTGGAAGATTCTGACTGTACATATGATTATGAACAAACCAAAAATGATTCAAATGCTGCAAACCTGCTCCAAGTTTAACCGGATGAAGGAGTGTAAAAGTTGGAGTAGGGTGGCTGCATTGAAATCGTTCTCAGCTTGTTCACACATAACAGTTAGAATTTACCAACTGCTGTGCTTTTAAAACATTCGTATTTTGAAAGGGCTCCAGGTGTTCCTTCATCTACATCCTAAGCCTAAGTCACAAATAGCAACAAGCAGGAGGAAGACTTATTTGCTTTATGAATTAACTGTTTTTCAGGGACTTAAACAGGGTAGAATGGGACCACATTCAGGCACCTGTTAGGTGGAACAGGATGTTTTGGCTAGTGTTCCCTCACTTTTTGTCAGAAAACAAATGATTAGCTAAGGGGCAGGGCGATATCTGCTACTCTCACCTTTTGTGTTATCAGCTGTACATCCGCTAACATGTTACCGACACAATGTCCTGGCTAGTTTCCATCTCTGCCATTGCTTACTCATTAATTTGCAAAATTCTGCAGCATGCAGTGCTTTTGGACTCTCATGTTTTCAGGCATTTAGGTTGGCGTCCTTGATTTTGCAGGCTTCAGCTTAGAAACATCTATTGGCTTTTTCAGTTAGGTTGTTTAGATTTTTTTTGTTTGGAGCTGTCCCATGAAAAGCTCATTCTGAAGAGTTCGCTGTTCACAAAATCTCTCTCAGTTCTTCCATTTCACGTATGACGCCAGAACGAATGCTAACAGATTTTCTGTTCACCTACAGATACTCTATTTCATAAAGGAGTTGGTCAGAGAAATCACTGACAACAGTGGTCAAACATCCCATTGATGATGATGATGTGTGTGTGTGTGTGTGTGTGTGCGCGCGCGCTCATGCGTGCATGTGCATGTATGTGTATGTGTACATGTGTATACACACACACACACATTTTGGTTAGTCTAAAAGATGCAAAGGCTCCAGATGTCAACTGCACAAATATTTATCTTTTATTTTTCCTCCATGGAAGTTTTAGTGGTCACTTCGGGACCAACAAACAGTACCAATCCCACATTAGGTCTAGCCTTCAGCCATGGAAATCTACCTTGCTAAACATAATGACTGGTACATGATGTTGCAATGCTAAGCTGAGCAGCTGGCTTAGCACAGGGTTGCTGGTGCTGCTGTTACTCTTCTCTTCCTGCAGCAGCAGCAGGAAACACAAACGTATATGCAGAGATAATAGACAAGAATTCTCCCGATAGCAAATCGATGGAAGACAGGGACCAGAGAAGCAGTTTGCTGCTTTAGTTCTATAGGCAGTGGGTGTGGCTACAAGAGCATATGCTGCTGGATGGGTTTACTGCACAGTAATTTACTGTGAAGTTGACCCACCCTGGGCTAGCATCTACACGTGTGCACGTTTAGGGGCAGATTTGCTAGCCCAGGGGCTGTCAGGGAGCACAGGGCCAGGAGACAGCTGTCTCCGGGTAGGGTTTGGGAGATTGCTCCCTGCCCCCCAGGAGCTGCCTGCTGCCAGGGTGGGCTCTGGTGGTAGAGCTTGGATGGGGCAATGTCCCCCTGCCCTGGCAGCAGGAAGCAACCAGCTCTGGCTCCCCGATCAGAGGAGTGGAAGGACCCAGCCTCCTGCCCTGATCCACTGTTGGGGGAGCTAGCAGCAATCTCTCACCTGGGGGTGGGGAGGGGAGGGTTCCTGCGGAGCCAAAGGCTAGCTGCCCCACTACTGGATTGGGGCAGAAGGCTGGGATCTGCCCCTCCCCTACAGCTCTTTCCAAGCCCCATGCCTCAATCACCTAAGCAGGACAGGGGGCTTGGAAAGAGCTGCAGGGATGGGATCTGCCCCAGACCAGGACAGTTCCTAGCCAGCCCTGGGCTGCACAGAGAAGTCTGCAGAGCTGGCTGGGAACTGTCCTATTTTAGGCAATTCCCAGCCAGCTCTGGGCCGCACATGAAGACTTCCCCATGCAGCTCAGCGCTAGCCAGGAACTGTCCCAGTCTTGGGCAGGTTCCAGCCAGCTCCAGGCTGGGTGGGGAATTCTCTCCATGCAGAGAGCTCCTTGCCCTGCGATAGGAGCAGGGACTGGAAGATTGCTCCCTGCCCCAAAAAGCTCCCAGCTGCTGGGGCAGGGGGACATTATTCTGGCCCGGGTTCTGCCACCAGAACCCACCCCAGCAGCAGGCGGCTCCCAGGGGCAGGGAGCAATCTCTCAACCCCCACTCCGCAACTGCAGAGCTGGGACTGGGAGCTCCCTTGCTGCTGGGGCTGGGGCACATTGTCACCATCTAGACTTCATCACCAGGGCCTGCTCCAGAAGCAGGCAACTCCCAGGGGCAGCAATCCCCTGCTGCCCAGCTATGGCAAATTAACTGTGAAGTACAGCAGATTACTACGCAGTAAGCGTCTGTATGTGTAGATGGTGAAGCTTACTGCACAGAAATTTGCTCTAATGTGCAGTAAGGCATCTCGGGTAGACGCACCCAGTGAGATTTGCTGGGTTCTTCAAATGGCAGGTTTAAGAACCAATGCATAAGGACTAAACTGTCATGACAGCAAGCATAGCAAGTCCTACAACTGTTCAGAGTAGAATGTTATAAATATATCAGACAGTGTTCAACAGAAGAGTTGTGTTTAATAAACTCCACAAACATAAAAGGCAAGAAGAGGCACAAACAAAAAAAAGGAAAGAAAGAAAAAAAAAGACGAAGAGAAAAAGAATTGACCCCATGTGAATAACATAATATAGAAGAAGTACATGCTGTTTGCCACCAATTGATTTTTGATCATCAGAAGAGTGAATGGGTAGCTGTACACATTAAGCTAATTGATGGTGGCATAATGGAGAGAAGTCTGATTTAAAAAAATATTCTAGGACAGGTCAACCTTGAAACAGACATATGCAATAAAATGAGCAGACTTATGAAGGCATCCAACTCTTCCAATAACCAAACACAAAGAGTAGAATATAAAAACATTTACTACGTTTAAATTTATCTTATTAAATAACCTGACATGCTATCCTTAATTCATTATTCCAGAGCTACACAAAAAAGCTTTTTGCCACCTTCTAATTCTATTGACCCAGGCTATTTAACACTTTTTCGTTCAGTCCTTTACTGTATATCAGTCCATGAACAACATTCACTAAGATGGAGTTAGGGAACCTTTTTTTCTCATTGGTTCTGTTAACGATGTAAAATAAGAAGCTAATTAAAAAACCTTTCTGTGAAGTCCACATGAGTGACTAGAGTACTTCATCTTTATAGTAATAAGGAAAAGCAAAGTGGTTATGTGTAAAGCAATAAAATTCCAGTTGAGTGCCACACAGTAGGTACTGTTGGGTATTTGGTATGCTAGAGCAAAGAAACGGAGTCATGATTCTCATGAAGTACTGCAGGCTTAAATCTCTACCTGTCATCAGACTGGTTTGCTCTGCATTAAATCACTGATTTAAAATACAGTGGTTCATGGGATGACACATCCATATTGCACTTTAACAATCTGCTGATTTGTTTTTAAAAGTCTAGCAGATTGAAGAGAATAAAAAGGATCAGCAACAAGAAAGAGGTTCTCTTGAAAGTCAACACCCAGAGATATGATGAATAGAGATAGAACACAGTTATTGAAGCAGCACTGTCAAATTAAAAATAATGGCCCAGACTGAAACACTACTGTAGAAGAAGGAAAGAAGACTCAGAAATGCAGCAAGGCAGACCTTGTAGTGTCTTTTTCTGTATGTTGTCCCCGACTCCCCACAAATGTATAATCCTGTAGAATCTGCAGGACATCTTAGTCCCATGAAGATCAAAGATGGGTCAGGCCAGCAGTGGACTCCATTTCCCAGCAGCCCCTGCCCATGTGGCTGGGGCCGATTTCCATGGAGACCCCAGCAGCAGCTGCACTGGAATACCATGGGGCTGTGGAGACTGGACCCAGCAGCACCGGCAGGGCATGTGGCAGGGTGGGGAGCTGCTCCCAAGCCAGGCTGGGATCTTGCAGCAGTGACAACACGGTCCAGAGCCAAGGCAGAGCTGCAATCCTCTGCTTGCATGCCCCTGCCCGAGGCATGCAGATCGCAACTCTGCCCTGGCTCTGGACCATGCTGTCACTGCTGCAAGATCCCACGCCTGGCCCCACACACGCTCTGCCAGCACTGCAAGGGCCAGTCTCCATGGAAACCCTGGCCCCACACTATCACAGCGCGGCTGCTGCTGGGGTCCCCATGGAAACTAGCTCCTGCCACGTAGGCAGGGGCTATTGGGAAATGGAGTCCAGCCACTGGCCAGATCTGTCATATTGCCCTCCCCTGATCTAAGACCTCTAGGAAAGGAAGTTCTATCTTGATTACTCTAAGGACACCAGTGCAGCAGGCCTGCCATTGGCCACTTGGCACCACATCTCAGGTCCACCACTTCCCTGGTGTAGAACAGTCATTGTTGTTCAGGAGGCGCGAGGCAGGGGAGCCGCTCCTGCTGCTGTGTGCACCCCGGCAGGGGGTATGTGCATCCTGCTGCTGGGCAGCTCGCCACCAGGCTGCTGCCTGCCTAGCGATGGGACGCACATAACCCTTGCAATGCTCTCAAAGCAAACAGCAGCAGCAAGGTGCAGAGGGTCTGAATGGCGCAGGGTGGGGAATGTGTTTCTGTGCCCACTCCCAGGAGCAGGGCTGGGGGTGATGTGAGTGCAGTGGCACCCCTCTGCGGGTTGCACAGGCACCGCCCAGACAACCAAACATGGGGGGGGGGGGGCCC
>NW_005842280.1:973800-977606 GCF_000455745.1 Alligator sinensis | reverse complement strand
CCCCCGCGGCCCTGCCACTACTGCCACCCACTGCCCCGTGCTGCCACCCATCATCCCATGCCACCACCACTGCCAAATCCTGCTTTCCCACAGTTGGTTGCATGTGCAGCTCTGTAGGCTGCTGATTGGCCTCACGCCCAGCCAATCGCATGCTGCCCTTCAGTAGCCTGCAGAGCCGTACATGCAACCAGCCATGGGAAAGTGGGGTGCAGCAGCTGCAGCATGGGTGGTAGGCGGCGACAGCGGTGGCACAGGGTGGTAGACGGCAGTAGCGGTGACATGGGGCAGTGGGTGGCAGTGGTGGCCATCACGTGCAAGCCCCCTCCCCGTGTCCGTCTGTTCGGCTGGTGTCTGTGCAAACCTCAGAGGGGTGCTGCTGCCCTCCCCCTCCCCACCAGCCCTGCTCCTGGGAGTGGGCACAAAAACACACTCTCCCCTACTATTCAAACCCTCTACACCTTGCTGCCGCTGCTTGTTTCGAAAGTGGCAGCACCCCTACCCTAGGTAAGAGGCGAAATGTGGGAACGTGGCAAGGGAGACACTGCTGCTGCACTCTGGGGCATGCTCCATTCCCACCCTCCCGTGTATACCCCCTATGACCTTTCTAAGTACCCCTAGGGGTATGTGTACCCCTGGTCGACAACCCCTCATCTAGGTAATCACTATCAGAAAGGAAAGAAGTGCAGAAAGGAGATACAGTATTAGGACAGAACATCATGGGAGACAGGAAAGACATAGAATTTTGTTTTTTTTCCAGTTCACTGTCATCATTCACTGTCTAAATTGTGATATTGTCCTCATCTCTGAGACGTCTGAAGTGGGAGTCTTAACCTGACAGCTTCTGAAATACCTGGTAGCACCATTTTGTTGCGTCTGAAACGATAAAGTTAAAGCTGCTTGTATTATCACCATCCCAAACTAGCAACAATGTTAAAAATGCTGAACAATAAGAGGGAAGAGATAAGCAGTTTTATCTTCTATACTCAGCCACGTGCATCACTAAAAATAATTAAACCTTTATTTCACTTTTATGTAAGTACAGATAAAGCTACAAGCTGAAGTGATATCAGAGAAGCCAAAAAAACCATCCTCCCTGATCCCACACTGTCTGACAGACCAGGAGCAACTCAGAGGAACTCCAACCTACTATGAACTGATGTCAGGATCCTCAAAGGCATTACGCAGAACACATTTCCACATCAGCAAGTCTCTCATCAGTGACTAATTTTTAAAGTGATGGGTCCAATCCTGCATCCTTCCTTAGAATTTATCATTGAAGTCCTTGAGCAAGAACTGTAGGATGTAGTCCAGATGTGGTTGTTTCGGCCCAGGCACAGTAGGAAGAATGTAGACCCCAACATTTGTTCGTAAAAATGAAACTTAAACATTTAACCTTTTTGGTGCAAAGGAACCCAAACCAGAATCTTTAATCCAGACATGTTGTTTTAAATTTTTATATATTGGAGCTAAAAGGAACGGACTGATGAACACTTCAACTCTTCTCACAAATTTTGGCCTGAGGTGATGAATTATCATCATTTGTGGCCCATGCCAAGTGCAAAGAATTTAAGAGATTTTGCTACCATAACACTCTTGTTCATTTATAACCTACAGACACAACCACTAATCTAGACCTAATCTGTATATGTACACTTCTGAATCACCTCTACATTATACAGTATTTTAGTATCTTTAAGGCTTCTGATAGTGACTACAATTTCTCTATGGATGTTTCCATACATACCTACACTAATTTGAAATGGAGATTAATCTTGTTTCCATTCTGAAGCTTTACCATTATGTATTAATCTGCAAGGTGCCACCCATAAATCTCACAAATGATTTATTGAGCCCTGTACTATTCTGCTCTTTCTTCACACAAAAATCCACTTATTTCTACAAACTTTGCTTTTCACTGTTTGTAAAAATAAGGCACTAGCATCTTTCAAGATTCTATCCATTGTTTTCCTGTTAGTTTTCAATATAGTCTGTCACTCTGAAGGGAAAAGAACCCTATGAATGTATAAATGAAATCACATCATGAGGAATCTGGTCCCTACTTAAAATGATGTGTTGCATAGTTTATAATGGTGTGTTTCATCCTTCATACTATACAGTGCTCAGGAAACTTTCAGAAATGTATCTCTACTAATAAAAGAAAAAAATAAGCAATTAGGAAGTAATGAAAATATTGTAACATCTAGTTAGGAATAAGTAGTATGCAAAGGAATACATAGTAAAGAGAACATTCAGAAAATCATATCTGGATCAGTGTCGACTCAGGTTAAAATTTTAGGCTGGGCACCAGGACACGTGTTCATTAAATACCTTATCATTTAGATGCACCTGCATTTATCATGTATGGGAAATATAGGATATAGCCCAACTCCTTTGTGGGGTGATCACTGAAGTGTGGTACCTTACCCTGCAGTACATGTAGACAGTGTTGCAGTGGCCTCCACTGATCTGGATGATATATGCTATATTGTGTCAATGAAATTCATTACCTTTCCAACCGCTGACTATTTTTTGAACAGGCAAAAATGAAGCGGGCAAGAGAGGAGTGGGGGAAGCAGATTTTGAAATACAGCAACTCTAGCAATTGTCATGTAAATCCAGTACTAATCACTAGTAAACCAATGCAATAAACATTGAGAAAATAATCTGTATACATCTTTACAATGACAAAAGTAGGGGAAATAAGCTATATTACTTTAAAAATAAATCATTTTGTCTACCCTGATAAGTGGCACACACTGAAAACAATGATACTTTACATTGGATTTACCGGGGGGAGAGAGTTTATGGGAACTTGACAGAGAATTTCTCAAAATGGCACGCAGGATTACATTCAAGTCAAATTCTAACAAAGACCACAACAGTGCCTTGAACAGAGAGCATGATAGGCTTTTTTGCTTCTTTTGTTAGGTCTCTTGTCATGAAAGGGAAAATAAATTAATGGCAGACATCTCCAATGCACCAAACACCATATGGCCACAGTATTATGGAGGTAGGGGTACCAACTCAATAATTAGGGTTGTGCTGGCCCTTCATTTCCCCCCCACCATTTTTAGGATATGAATGAAGTCAGAAGTGATTTCACCCGAGCTGGTTTTAGCTTGCAATACCAAAATAAAGTGCTTACAAGATTTCATAGATTTCATAGACATCGGGGCTGGAAGGGACCTCGGAAGATCACTGAGTCCAGCCCCCTGCCCAAAGGGCAGGAAGTCAGCTGGGGTCATAGGATCCCAGCAAGATAAGCATCCAGTTTCATCTTGAAGGTGTTCAATGAAGGCGCTTGAACCACCTCCGGTGGCAGGCTGTTCCAGACCTTGGGGGCTCGGACAGTAAAGAAATTCTTCCTTATGTCCAGCCTGAAACGATCTTGAAGTAGTTTGTGACCATTCGACCTCGTCATCCCTTGGGGCGCTCTGGTGAACAAACGTTCCCCCAGATGCTGGTGGTCACCCTTGATAAACTTGTAGGTGGCCATCAGATCACCCCTGAGCCTGCGCTTTTCCAGGCTAAAGAGCCCCAGGGCTCTCAGCCTGTCATCGTAGGGTCTGCTTCCCTGACCTCTGATCATGCGCGTGGCTCTTCTCTGGACTCTCTCAAGCTTCTCCACATCCTTTTTGAATTGTGGAGCCCAAAACTGGACACAGTACTCCAGCTGCGGCCTCACTAAGGCCGAGTACAGGGGGAGAATGACGTCCCGGGATTTGCTTGAGAGACGTCCCGGGATTTGCTTGAGACGTCCCGGGATTTGCTTGAGATCATCGAGTCTGACCCCCTGCATAGGCAGG
>NW_005842280.1:962840-971981 GCF_000455745.1 Alligator sinensis | reverse complement strand
TGGTCACCAATATCGGCTTGCAGGGATGTGTAGTTTTCCTTAACATAGAGAGCTACCCCCCCGCCCCTTTTCTCTACACGATCCCTCCTGTACCGGGTATAGCCATCTATACCCGTGGTCCAGTCATGGGTGGAGTCCCACCAGGTCTCCGTTATCCCTATGACATCGTAATTGTTTGCACTGACCAGGAGGATGAGCTCCTCCTGCTTAATCCCCAAGCTCCTGGCATTAGTGGTGCTGCAATTCACATTAATTCTCGCAGCTAGCTGCATTCTTCATCGATGCATGAGCCGAGTGATCCACCGCTAAGAGTTGTCACAGTTTTCACAGGCTTTTTTTCCATGGTATGTCACCTCGCCCCGTGGCAGAAGCCAAGCCAGAGGGACGGCGGGCTCCTGGGTCCGCGCGAGGTCGGGACGGGGTCCCCGAGCCGGCCTTCCTCCCCCGCCACCACCACGTGTGGTGGGGGGAGGTGTACCTGCCCGGCCGGGGTGCCCCGCCGCCTTCCCTCGGCGGGAGCCCTACCAATCAACCGAACACAAGAGAGAGGTTTAACAACCCGCAGGGAGGGCCGTGGCTCACTGTGAAGAGCATGTAAACACTTCACAAACTGATCTAATTTTCTAATTGTATAAAACTATGTTTTGTTTCTCTAAAGGAAATCAGATAAAAAGTTTCTGTAATTGTGCTTTAATTCTTTTCTCTTTTTTGAAACTGCAAGGCAGGATTGCATAACTGTAAACATGACACACTAATTTCCACCAAATTTTCACTGACATCAATGTAGGGTTACCATATTTTCAGGTTCAAAAAAGAGGACACCTAAGGGGGTGGTATATTATTGCGGGGGGGGAGGGAGTGATATGACTGTGCCCTGCCCCTCACTCCCAATTGGCAGCCCCCTCCCCCCAGCCCTGTTGCTGCTCTTCACTCCTGACCCACAGTACCCTGCTCTCCAGACCATGCTGGTGCCCCTCACTCCCAACCCACAGTCCCCCTGTCCCTGCTGATACCCCTCACTCCTGACTCATAGCCCCCTGCCCCCCCACCAGCCCTGCTGCTGACCCAGCTCCCTGCTACTCATGAAGAACCCCACCACCCTATACTCCGCCCTGCTGCAGCCCCTCTGCCGGCAGGCCCATGCAGGCAGGCAGACACACACACCTGCCTGCAGCCCTGCCTCTAATCACCTTTCCCCATGGCCCCCAGCCCAAAGCAGCTCCTTGCTGGGACAGAGGCAGAGCAAAATCCCAGACATTTGCTGATGTTTAGAAAAACTGCCTGGACGGAGATGGGAGGATCCAAACAGAAGACATGTCCAGGAAAACCTGGACGTATGGTAACCCTACATCAGTGGAATCAAGAGTTCACCTTTGAAAAATGAATCATGAATATATTTTATAAATATCATTATTTGTATTTATTTATAAAAAAAATACTTCTACTCAGATTATGACAATAATCATGAAATTATCTATTACAGCTCTGTTCCTATGGGCAAAAAAGCCAATAGATTTATGAATGTTCAGAGTGTACTTCCTGTTTTTGCTGCCACAAGCTCCACTGCTAAACTCAGCATCACATATTATACCAAGTTTTTTGTACTAAACAGTGGTTGTCTACATATTTATAAAATGAATGTTCTAAGGAGAACCACAGCCCTTATAATGGCCACAGCCATGCTCTTACAGATCCATCAGAAAAGTGCTGTATCATCATCATCATGGTAATAATGAGAATCATCATAAAAGAAACTGCATACTTAAGGCTAAGGTATAAAAATCATCTGCTTTGCACTTTAATTTTTGAAGTTGGTCAATATTTTTGGCTACAACAAATCTTCAATGAACAAAGACATTTTTTTGGTATTTGTTTTCAAGGGAAGAGTTCCTAACTTTTACAGGGGAGTCATTTATAAACAAGTTCTTTACAAGATTTGGCTCTTATAATCATGCCTTTTATTTGTTCCTAAAACACAGACAGTTCCCCAAACTCTGACCTACTTACACACAAACTTCCAAAGCATTATAGGCATAACCTATTTGTCATCACCCAAATCGTCTCTTCTGAGAAAAACCAAAGGAACAGTTCAGATGCACTGACTGCTTCTGTTCTTCAGTGCTGCAAGTGACAGCTGCTTTTTCAGTGGAGATGAAAGCTGCACGCCTGTGGCAAATTTACTGTTGCTCTGCTCTCAGTTTATCCCACATCCCTTTATACTACCAATGGGGAAGAAAGAGCTAGAACTAGAGTCACTGGAGACACACACTTCACCACACCTGTGTTCTGGAGGCATTTTCTTCCACTGAGACCTTTGGTTCACTGTGAGCTGAATAAGTGCTCAGGAGAAATTAAAGTATTTGTCTGCATGGCAGAAATGACCAGAATAGCTATTGCAAAACAAGCTGTTCTGCCATAACAAATGCACTGGAAATTCATGCCCAATCTTATTCTGGAATAACTTCCCTATCTCAGCAAGCTGTTGTAAACACTAACGTTGGAAACAATAATGTGTTTATTTTAAGAGTCAGAAATTGCAAGTGTGACAAATCAAAAGATATACCCAGAGGTGGAAATTACTCACATGCAGGGTAGAGATGAAATCCTGATGAATACCCATCACATTTTTAGTATTATGTAGCAGTAATAAGAGCTGTGCTGAACTGCACAGAAATTTCCACTACCAAATTCTGCTAGTTGTGAGATGTGGAGAAAGTGAATAAAAAAGTGAGTGAAACCTTCTGAAAAGTAACAAGAATATGACAGTGTTTCAGAAAGTAACAGCAATTTTGAAATAAAACCATTTTGCATACAACGATAGTTTCTTGGACCATGTCACTTTTATACATAGTCGCAATCATCCAAATGATGGATGCTTTTGAGATACCACTATCAGTGTTTCATGCTACTGTGTAGTTTTCCTCTCATTGTACACACAATGGTTTTATCTTGAAATTGCTAATACGTTCTGAAACACCCTATAGATTTTGGAATGGCTACAAACGGCTTTGTGTGCAGGGAAAGCTTAAATCTAATACATCTTCCTTATTTAGCATTATAAGGTATGTCATTTAGCAATTTTCCTGCCCTCAACCTTACTGGAATATTCTGAAAAAACCTAGAGAGATAAGAAAGTTATAGTACATGAGGCAAACATCTGGCAAATCTGCTGGGATAGCCAGTCTCAGGAAAAAAAAAAATCTCTGTAGCCCAAAAGAGGAAAAGAAAAATATCCTCTTGTTCCAAGGAAGGAGAAATTAAATGGGTTACATACAAATTTAGGGAAACAAAAACCAGGAAGCCTCACTTCTGTACTTAAACTGGGGGAAAATAATTGAAATAGGAATAATAAAACATCTGGAAATTATGGACACATAGGATCTAGCCAGTATGGCTTCTACAAATGAAAAATGTCTCATAAATGTATTAAAATCCTTTGAGTAGGTCAATAATATAGTGAATAAAGAACCACTAGTTGACATCCATAATTTATCTAGGCTTTCAAAAGTCCTTTGACAAGGTCCTTCACAACAGGCAACTAAAGTAACTAAGTAGGCATGGGGTGAGGCAAAGTAATAGATCAAAAATGGCTAAGGAAACAGAAAGCAAAGAGTAGGATTAAATAGTCAGTTTTCACCATAGCAAAAGTTTAACAGCATGGTGCTTCAAGGTTCCACGCTGGTCCTAAGAAACATTGCTAGAAATGTCAAATGATTATTGGGTGAATAATTTGTATGCTGTTCAAACACTGCAAATGTTCAAGGCAAAGAAATAACCTTATCAGAGGAATAATATTCAAGCAGCCTTAACTATGGGGGGAAAAGAACTTACACTATTTACAGCATGGCATCCTAGCCCCTATGCTGCTAGCAGCTAAAAGAGCTTGGTAGGAGTCTGTTAGTTTGCAGCAGGAGGATCAGAGGTCCATCCTCATTGCTAGTGGAGTTCTAAATGGCCCTAGCATATGGCACAGAGCAGTGACGCTCAACCTTTTTCCCAGCTGGCTGGATGAGCAGTGCCTAGTCTGACTGAAGATTGGATGGTGGTTTTGATCCAGTACCTGGAGCCACAGCGGCGACCACCATCTGGGCATGGGCTGGGATGGGGGGGCAGCTCAGTGCTGCAGAGGGGAAAGGGAGCTTTACCTGGTCTTGCAAGGCAGTAGGGGAGGGAAATGACCTGGCTCTGTGGAAGGAAAGGGAGCGTGACCTAACTCAACCTGGCTCCACAGGGGAAAGAGGGCATGGCTTGGCTCTGACCAGGTGCATGGGGGCTTGGGGTTTGGGAATTTGGGAGGGGGTGGCTGTATCAATGGCCATCACTCCTGTGTTGCCAAATTTCTTGACGTGTGGGGAGCCCCACGGGCCAGATGCAATGGCTCCATGAGCTGCATTAGGCCCATGAGCCAGAGGCTGAGCACCTCTGAGATAGAGCAAGGGTGTCAAACATATGGCCACAGAAGTCTCTCTATCCAGCCCACCAGCTACCAGTGGGACACCAAAAGTTGGGGGGACATGGCCTGCTGCAGAACCTGGGGCTCTTTGGCCTGGGCATGGCCATCGGCAACAAGCTTGCTGCTTCTGCCCCTAAACTCAGTCCCCCTCACCAGACTTGATGCCGTGGCAGTGGCTACTACAGCAACCTTCATGCCCCCAGCTGGATCTAGCTGGCAAGGAACCCTGCAGTACAGATTGGTCCAGAGCCCCAAGTGAGCTTGACGCCCCTGACACTGAGAAAATGAAGTGACTGCAAGTTTGCTACAATTATTATAGAACATTACCACCAGCAATCAGCTCTTCAGCCAAGGCTAGCAGACAGTGTGTCATCCCTTCTGTAGATCTGAGTGCGCCTGTAAGAATTATTTTTCCTACCTTAAACCACACTGAAGTACTGCTTTATTTGTATTAATTAAAACCTGCACCAGCAAAAGAAGCTGCCTGACCTCTCCCTCCCTGTTCCCACCCAGAAAAAAGGAAAAAGACGAGAAAGAAATAACTAACCAAGTACCTAATTTTTCAGGAAAAATCATAAAGAACTCCTGGGCCATTATTTTAATCTTTTGGGGAAAAGTAATTTAAGGACAAGTGAACAAAATGATAAAAGTATTACATTTCCTTCCATGCTTTGCATGTATGTTGTCTACTGAATTCAAAGCCTCCCTGTTGCAGAGAGTGTCTTGTCACAAGGGAAAAGGGCTGCTGATTAGTTCTGTTGTATTTCGTTTTCCAATAAACAGCAGGCATCAATAGAGGAAATCTGTTGTTGGTTTTAATGGAGTCAGTGCTATTGGTCATAAGATTTACAGAGAGAGGAAAGGAGGGGGATGGAGAAATCATAAAAAGGAATAATGAAAATGCCACTGTTGATCTTAGCAAGTATAGTGGACAGCCGCTTGAATTTTTGGTAAGTATAGGCAAAACTCAAGTGGTTTTGCAAAATGAGAAACCTACCAGGAATAGGTGCATTTCAATCAAACCCAAATGTTTTGCAGGAGGGGAGTCATGGATGGATAGTTTTGTCCCATCTCTAATTTTTAGAAAGAATTTTCATTGTTTTCAATTGTAGTAAAAGACATTAGAGGGAATGTCACCAAACAGGTATGAATACTGAATAAGCCTAATTGTCCCACTAATGATGTTTTATTCTAGAAGTGGATAAATTAAAGCATGAACATTTATTAATTCAAAAAGAGGAGAACGAATGGATTCTCACTAGGAGAGCTGCCAGCAGGGGCACAATCAACACAAATTGACTTCTCACAGCCCCTGGCTGATGGATTGTTTTGAAGCATAAGTTGTATTTAGACCATATTCACTATGATCTCCAGGTTGCACTGTGCCCTTGGAAACTTTTACCAATGACTTTTTAGGCTTCTGGGTTACTTTAACCAGTGCCAGTAAGGACAGACAATTGTCTTTGGAAGCTGTAACTGGAAAACAGCAAACATGACTGGAAAATAGCAAACACAGTTCCTCTTTTCCAAAAAAGAGAAAAAAAGTAAACCAGACTATTTACAAGTCTCAAAAGGTAGTAAGATCTTAGATCAGATACTGAAGTAAAGAATAGCTAAAAATATGGAAGATGGAAAAAGGGGGGAAAAAGAACAACATGGATATATCAAAGAATGATCATATCAGGCTAACTTAATATAATTCTATGACAGGATAATAATATGCATATGTGAAAGTTGTATAAGGGCATCCAAAAATGTATTTTTACAAAAGAGACTGATGCCTGAAAGAAACACAGTGATTTTTAAAAGTGATTACACTAATGGAATAATATCTAATAGCATGTTAACATTTATCTGAGGTAGTGGTGTGGTAGTTATTATTACAAAAAAACTTGTAAAAAGAAAATGCTTTCAACAAAAATATTAGAATGAAAGTGGTTTTTTTACAGCTAGAATCCCCACAAAAGAAAAAGAAAACACCGATTAAGACCCATACCTGCCACATTCAAGTTTAAACAATATTAGTTTGCAAGCTATTCGACTCTACAAGTAGATTTTAGCCCCAAAATAGTAAGTTAATACACTGATGTTTTTCTGTCAACATTAAGAACCACTGTAGAAACTATTTCTCAACCTCAGTAATATGGATCCTTCAGCCACCATTATTTACTGCTGATAGGCAAATTGGTAACCACCATCAAATACAAATATCACACCTTATCTTTCAATTTAACCGTTGTTACAAGAGTGATCATTTCTACTCAAGACAGTTAAGGAGTCCACCTTGAGAATTTCTTTTGCGGTTATCTGTAAGGCGTGCCATAAAGAAAAAAAATCTACCTGGAATTTCTTTAGTGCCTTTAAGAATATGGGCAGAAATTATTATATCTGATGTAAGGCTAGAGAGCAACACGGTTTAATAAAAACATGAGCAAGTAAACAAGAAAAAAAAAAGAAAGAAAGAAAGAAAATCAGAACAGTCATGTTATATTGTAAGAAGCATGGCTCGCTATATAAAATATTGTTTATCCAGTAAGCCACTGATTTCTACATAGACTTCAGGAGTTAGAAAATGCCTTTAAAACAAATACTATTATTTAAATGCTGCCCGGCTTAAGATGATCAAATACCACTTGATGGTACAGTGGACGCAAGCAGTAGCATTTCTCCACAGACCTTAATCAAAACAGAATGTAATCTCATGTTGTTACAACACAAAGGACTAAAATTACTTATAAGGTCAGAGGGATGAAATCAACCTTGTACTGTTCTGCTACCCAACTTAGCTATGTATAACACCTGCCAAGATACTATCTAAAGACTAAACTGCCTCTTCCAGCTTCCACCTGTCATCACAGGGGGGTCATAGATTTTATTCTCAGGGACTCTGTAAAAATATATTTTAGAAAAAGACAACAGAGAGAAGAAGATAGAGGCTGTGCTTCAATTTTTTTTTTTGGCTGTGCTTAGATTTTTTCTTGCACTGTTCAATACCAAAAGTTTAAATCAATGCAATTATTCCATGAAATAGGTCTTGAAGAATGTAATCATTCCATGAAATCTTAATCAATCTTAATTACTCTATAAAATAGAAAGCATCACAGGATCAGGGAAGTATGTCAGAAATAACTTAGTAGTTGTGGAAGCACTTACAAACAGTATATAAATGGTGCTTTACAGCGGAATGTACCACATTAGTTCTTGTTATCATTTAGTCAACACCCGCACCAAAGTGTTGTCATGCATATGCAGCAATTGCTTTCCTTTGTTTTTTAACAATCAGGAGGCTAATCTAAATCTTTAGATTAACCAATCAATTCCTTGAGATTTTGAGACTCAAACTATTATATTTATGCAATAATATTATTTTGTACAACATTTCTATCAAGATGCACAAGCTAAGCAAAGCTGGGACAGGCTGATGCTTCAATGGCATATTTCCAGAGATCACAGAACTGACTGGTTTAAAATAACAGCACATTATTGAGAGTATTTTATTTCTAGGAACTCAGTATTGTTGATGAGATATAAAACTGAGGTCCTGCTGACTGGGATTATTAAAATAATGTAATTCTATATATAAAGGGCTTAGTCTGTCTGTCTCTCCGTAAGGCCCTTGGGGGGCGTGGCTCCTGGCAGCACATGCCTCCAGCCAGTGCTGCATCAAGAATTCCTGTCAAGAATAATGGGTGGGGCACGGCTCCAGTGGAGTGGGCCAGGTGGACAGGGATTGGGGGGGGAGAGGGGGTGAGTGGCATAGGGCTGGAGGTGGGAGGGTGGCAGTGCGGTGCTGGACCTGGAGCAGCAGAGATGTGGGGCCAGATGCAGAGCAGGCTGGGGTGGTGCATGGCCAAATGCAGAGTGGCAGCAGCACAGGGCTGGGGGGCGGCATGGGGTGGGGTTGGGTGTGGGGCCAGATGCACAGTGTGGGGGCTGTGGTCGGATGTGAAGCGGCGGCAGCATGGGGTGGTGGGTGGCGGCAGCGGCTGCCACGTGCAAGCTTCCCCACCCCCACTCCTGGGAGGCAGCAGTAGCGTGGGGTGGTTGGTGGTAGTGCTCTGTCCCCCTGCCCCTGCCTCTACGTCATTCTTGACAGGCAATTCACTAATATTTTAATAAAGTTGATCTGTAGAAGTGTTAATTCTGAACCCCTATGTCACGGTGCGGGGCCCTGTAGGATGGCCGTGATCTCCCCAAGGCCCCCTTCCCATGCCAAGCTGGCCCTAAGGGCACCCTCAATTCTTGTCTGCCATGTCTTTGATGGTAAAGATAATAGGGAGGATACCTTTACGTTGTCTTGGACACGGTACTGCTGTACTCACTGACCCCATAGATTCCTGAACCCCTTGTGGGTCCCGTTCTACAATGGGTGTTTCAGGGAACCCTAGCCTTATGGGCTATGCATGGCTCTGTAAGGAGTGACCTAGAAAGCACTACCCGGAGACGAAGCAGAAGAGAATGTTATGAGACGAATGCCCATCTGCGATGATAAGGAGGAGACAGTCCTAGATAAAGGGGGCTTGAAAACAAAAGCAAGAAGCTAAGTACTGGGTTAAAGGGCTCATTAAAATACTAAAAATCACGCCCCTAGGTGGGGAAAAAGTATGCTAATGAAACACACATGTATGTAAATGAGATACATGGCTAAAACACAGGTATAGAGACATGCTCAGTGAAGAACTCCTTGC
>NW_005842280.1:945248-956360 GCF_000455745.1 Alligator sinensis | reverse complement strand
GCTCATTAAAATACTAAAAATCACGCCCCTAGGTGGGGAAAAAGTATGCTAATGAAACACACATGTATGTAAATGAGATACATGGCTAAAACACAGGTATAGAGACATGCTCAGTGAAGAACTCCTTGCGTCACTCCTTTATAACCAATTAGCAAACAAGGATGCGTATAAAGGTTCAAAAACTCCTGTATAAAAGATGCTTAGAAATAGTGATCTATGTGCTTGTTACATGAAATTATTCCGCTCGCACCTTTTATTGCTAGCAATAAACCTTCTTTGTACTTTCACCCCTGGTATCTTTATTGGCCTTTGCATACCGGGCACGATCCCATTCTTGAGCTGGGGCTCAACAGCTCCAACCACCCCTTTACCACACCCCAAGCCTTGCAGATGGAACTGATGTTGTTCGGTCTGGGCCTTGTTATAATTTGGCCCCCTTGTCTTCCCTGGGCCCTCCACGGCCCTGTCTCGCTCTGCACCCTCTCTGGCGCTCGGGGTCGGTGCACCCCCAAATGCTGCGCCCTCTCTGGCGCTTGGGGTCGGTGCACCCCCAAATGCTGCACCCTCTCTGGCGCTCGGGGTCGGCACACCCCCAAATGCTGCGCCCTCTCTGGCGCTCAGGGTCGGCGCACCCCCCCAATGCTGCACCCTCTCTGGTGCTTGGGGTTGCCCTGCTGCCGTGGGTCTCCCTATGAGGCCTCCTCCATCCCCTAATAGCCTCACCCAAGCCACCAGTCTTAAACAGCATATACAAAACACAAGTCCCTGGGCTATAACATAAATCCAAGCCACCCGGCTAAAACATCATTCAAGCCCTACCAGGGTATACTCCATCCCACAACAGCATCAGGAGCTGCTCGTGCAGTCAGACCTCTCCCCTCTACTTGCTCCAGCAGAGCTCCTTCCCCCTTGGCTGCCAGCAGGGAACTGCCCCCCTGGCCTCAGCCCTGGGGTTTATATGGGAGCCAGGCCCTGCCTGCTGGCAGGTGTGGGTCACTAGTTAACTCCGGTTGCCCTGGTGACCAGCAGCTGGGGCTCTTTACTCACTAGGGCTCTTCCCTAGCAGTTTCCCCTCTTTAAAAGGAGCAGGGCACCTAAGTGCTCTGCGACACCCTGGTTAAATATGAATACTAAATTCCATTGCATTTCCATATGCATGTTTAAGATGGTTTTAAATATTCCAAATGCCTTCAATGTCCTAAATCCCTGTGCAGTGTCAGTATTGAAACAGAAGTTACACGGCAGAGGTGAATTAATTTTACTGGTGGTTCTTGCAATCCATGAATAGATGTCATATTGGTTATCTTGGGTCATTAATAGTATATAGCTATATATAACAATTAACTCATCTATTTAACTTTTTGCAGTCCTGGAATGATGTTCAAAAGCCCAAACATAATTAATATCTATTATTGTACCTTTGAAGAAAGATAGTACTCAAAAGAGGGAGGGCAAGGGGTGGGGAGAGAAGGAGCCATAATTCTTCACATATACATCCTTCCTTAACAAGGGCTACAGAGCTGCACTGAATGAAATGGTGCAGCAGTACGTGTGTTACTTCTGGGTAGCCAACAGCTATGCAAGCATTTTGATTTTGATTCCTGGGCCAGGGACAGACATTACACATAAATCAGTTTAAGTGATCAGAAACTGGTTTAAACCTGTAGCAGAACAGATGTTCAGTGCATATAAACCAGTTGGAAAATGGCTGAAACTGGTTTGAGATAAACCTGGTTGAATGTAGTTATCAGACTTAATTGATTTGAGTAAAACCGGTTTATGCAATGTCTATCCCAGACCCCTTCCTGGTTTAACTTAAACCAGGGGCCCCCAGCATCCCGGCATGCTCTCTGGGCTGGGCCGGACTCTCTGCTCTACAACAGAACTGTCCCCTCCCCTCTGCTCCCTGGCTGCAGCTCGGCAGAGACTACAGGCATCTACCTGGCTTTCCCCTGCTCCCTCCCTCCCCTTTCCACTCCCTGCTAAGCAGGGATTCCCCAGTCCGCTCTACCTTAAACAGACGCCTCTCAGCATTAGCTAGCAGACCATATGCTGGCTACAGTCCATGTCGTGCACATGGGACAACGGCAGAATCAACAGGTAGCTGGTAATGTCCTTCTTTTGTTTTCTTAATGAGGTGATAAACACTGTGTTATTAATTGACCCCTCCCAAATCAGAGCATCCTGCCAGGGCCCATTCATGCCCCCCTCTCAGCTCAGCATTGTAGAAGGGAAGGGAGGGCTGCTCTAGCACCCCCCTACTTCTAGCCTGAGCCACTGCAGGCATGTGCCTGCATTTCTGGGATGTCTGTGCAGTTACAAACTAATTCAGCCTAGCCAGGTGTGGCGGAGCACCTTTTGGGTGCTCACCACATGGCAGAGGCTACAATAGGCTGGGGCAGGGCCCAGCAGAGAAGGCAGCCTAGGGAACCCCTCCCTTCCCCCCACCCCCGAGTTCATTCAAAGGGGGAAGGTGGGTAGCAGAGCACCTCTGAGAGTGCTCACCACTTGGGGGCTCCCACAGGCTCCAGTGGAAGCCTGCTTTGGAGGAGCAGTTGGGGAAACCCCCTAGGTACCATTTAAGGGGAAAGGTATGTGGCAGGGCACTGTTGGTGCCTGCCACTTTAAGACCAAAGCTAAGCAGCCAGCAGGTGCTTGATTATGGCAGCCATTTTAGATCTCTGGCTGCCTATATAAAGAGCTCAGTTCCCTGCTGGCTTGGAAGGCAGTAACATTGCCTGGCTGTGAGGCTTCGTGTACCATCCTGGAGGTAAGGGAGGGATGGCTAGGAGGCTCCTGGTCCTGGGCATGACCTAAAACTGCACCCTGCGGGGAGTGGGTGGCCTGGTGGGGCTCTCAGTGGTGCGGGAGCCCCCAGGAAATGCCAGGCCAGTTATCTCCCCGGTGAAAGGCAAGTAGGGGCACCTTAACCCTAGCCCTCACCTTCGGGTGGGTTGAGTGACACCGGAGGTAGTTGGGGCCAGGCACAGCTGTGGCCACCTGAGCCCTGTGGGGGTGCAAGCCCCGAGGAGAAGAGTGGGGGCCAGGCATGGCGGCGGCAACCGGACCCTGCTGGAGAGGAAAACCCCATGGCCCAAGTGAAGGGGGCGGTGTGGAGCCCTGGGTGAGGGGGTGGTGTGGAGCCCTGAGGGGAGCAAAACTGAAGAGCCCGAGTGACAGGGGGTGGCCCCATATGACGGGAGTAGGCCAAAGTAGGTCTTTGGACACCTGAAGCCATAATTTGGGCCAGAGGCCAAGTAAAGGGGGCTCAGCCCAAGAGAGAGGGGCGAGTCCTGACCCCAGTAAGTCCTCCACCACTGGGAGGCTGATTGTGGGTCAAAGGCAAGACCTTTAGTTGGAGCACAATGACCTGCTACTCTAGGGGAGGAGTGAGAGTCCCTGTGAGACCCTGGAGCACCAGTCGTGGTCTGGCATAAGAATGCCCTGGTGAGGGGTGGCCCCAGAAAGGGGGTGAAGATGAAGAGCCCCAGTGCGGGGGAAGGAAAACCAGAGGGCTGAGTGCCGGGTATGTTTATGTATATAGAGTTGCCCCTGGAAAGGGCTAAAGCAAGCTTAGACCTGGTTGGGTAATTGGCTGGCCACTACCCCAGTGAGGGTCGTGGGAGAGGCCCAACAGATGGTACATCTGTCACCCAAGGAATGAACCAGCTAAGCCTATGGCCTAAGGGGTCCGCTCCAAGAGGGAGCAAGGCAGCATAAGTTGGTGATGCATGAAAGAGAACCTGTGAGAGAGGGTGGAGTGTGAGAGGCCCTAGTGAGAGGAGGGTGGTATGAATGTGTGTGTGACTGAGGCCAGACAGTGCAGCCTAAGCTTGGTCTGACTGTAGGCCGGAAGCACTGTAACATCTGGATGCCATCTGCAAGGCATGGGCTGTGGTGTAGGGGAGGTTTGAAGCCACAGATGGCGCCCCCTGGCATCAGGGAGCTCTGTCCCTCCCACTTAATTAACATCCTAATTAATAAGAACAAGGAATGGCAGACGACTCAGGTGGGAGGCGTGCCCAAAGGCAAGTGGGGAACCTAGCACTGTGGCTAGGCAGGGAGCCCCACTTTGCCACACCAGGTTAGACTAACCTGTAAAGATTGATCAGGCTCAGGCTTTTTGACTGTCTATCACTAGCCCTGGTGTTTCCACAATGCAGGCCTGTTTCTCACAAGTAGGACTAAACACAAGCTTAATACTTGTAATACTGCAGAGTCCTGAGCTAAGTTTCAAACAAATTCCCAAACTTTGGGAAGTTCTGGGCCGCACTCAACAATTACATTCAACTCATAATAAAGCCATGTGAACTGTAGCATAGAGTGTAGCAACACAGCAAAGGGAGTATAAATCATTTTTATGAAGCTGTCAATATTAATAATGTTGTAACACACTAAACACAGTTTAACAAATACAGATGTAATGTTAGTCTTTTAAAATGTACAACTCTATTTTTCTTCTTCAGAACTGGGGCAAAAATCTTATCAAAAGGAACCAACCCATCTAAATCTTTGCAAGGCTGCTGTCAGTGCTGTAGCAAGCGGGGGGTGAGCGGGGCAACCGCCCTGGGTGCTGAAGTGAAGGGGTGCCAACAGATGCTGTCCAGATGGGGCAGGATGAGGGACAGAGCTGCAAATGGCTTGTTTGAGAGGGTGCGGAGACAGGGGAAGGGCGGCTCCTGCTGCTGTGTGCACTCCCTGGCAAGCATATGCCCCTGGGATATGTGTGTGGGGTGATGGCAAGCTGCTGCTGTGGGCTCTGCCCCAGGCACCAAACTTCATTGCTACAGCACTGACTGCTGTCTTTTCTGGAGGGAGGAGGTTCTTTTTTGTTGTCATTTCAACATAGCTCAGATATAATAAGTTAGTTGTTTAGATGCTTCAAAGCTAAGATTTTGTCCAGTTTAGTGACTGTTAGTGGACCTGGTGAATATTTGTTGAAAATATAGTCATTTTTCAAGCTTGGAAGCTATGTGCAAACTAATCAAAATTACTAGCGATATACTGATTATTCCTGAATATCTGGTAGAAACAGTTCAGTCAAAAGGAGATCTGTGCACAATTTGCTTTGATTTTTCCAGCTGTGGTCTGCAATTGGCCATTGTAAATCCCATGGGTCATTTCCTCCGCCCAGCTGGATGGCTGAAGTAAAAAATAATCAAGGAATGAGTAGCAAATAAAGGCTCATGAACACTGGAAACTTTGTGAATTGATAAGCATTTCCAGAAGCACCTGGTGGTTTTCAAAATATATCAGCAGCAAATATGACCGCAAAAACAACACTGGGGTAAACTTGTCATTTTTAGGGTGATGCTTAAATGACGATTTTTTTTGTGTTACTCATCCCCAACTTCCTGATATTTTAGAGACTGATCTAAAATTCACTGATTTCAATGGTTTTTTTGCCATTAACTTCAATAGGCTATATTTTAAAACCTGGCACCTTTGGCTTTTTCTCTCTGTCCCCTCACTCCTGGGCCTTTCTGCACTTTCATAGTCTCACAGTTTCTAGGGTTGGAAGGGACCTGAACAGATCATCAAGTCCGAGCTCCTGCCCTGGGCAGGAACGAGTGCTGGGATCATAATATCCCAGACAGATATCTATCCAATCTCCTCTTGAAGACCCCCAAGGTAAGGGAGAGCACCACTTCCCTTGGGAAAACTTTGTACCAGTTTCATCACAAAAGGTTTATAAAACCATTCATTGTTGGTATTCTACCACTGTCCTAATATTGTGGGTTCAGTTGGCAGCACCTGGTAAATTCTGACCTGACAGGCACATTGAGAACTGATAAGTAGGCATTACTAACACTTAATGTGCACCTGCTTGCAGCATGTTCTAACTTTAACAATGCTTAACATATCCCATACTAAATCTGTGGAAAGCGTAACATGTAACTTCACCCTAATTAAAGAAGCATGCAAGTTTGTTCTAACTCCATTTCAAATGTAATAGCTTTCCACTACGAATTGAGTTGTTTGTAAAGTTATGTAAAAGTTTTAAGACTTACCATTTTGATACTCTGGCACCAGATCTTGAAGGGTATTGAACATGTGCAAACTGTTTCATTTAATAAATGTCACAGCAGTTGTTAGTTTTGGGCTGCAGTTTATATTTTTGTCTAGAACATTTAGGATTCATCTCATGATGCTATGTGTAGCCACAACCAAACCTCTCCTTTGCCAGTTGTCAAAGGAAAGTATCCTTTTTATTGACATTATGCCAGAACTACTGAAATGCTAGTGTGTCACCACTGACTCAGGTTTGATATGGGTTGATAGTCATTCTACAAATAACATTCATTGAATTTATGTAAGAACAATTTATGGCAACACATTTTTCTAGTGTTATCTTTACCAAGTGAGAGACTCACAACTATGCTAAACTGCATGAAGTCAAATGAGATAAGATACTTATAGATAACACTAGGTCTCAAAGAACCTAATTTAACTTCATGGAATCCCAAAAAACAATCTTGGGTGCTATTACATACTATCCGTAAGTGCTTTTCATAATAAAAAGTAGCACATAAATACTAGTATGGTAGACAGTATCTGTTTGGGTTTGTCTGGCAATAGTTCCAAAAATGAATAAGGCTCCGTAATAGGAATATGAAGCTTTTGGATAGGGCCATGACAAATATCCTGGTCTCTGAAAAAAGAAGAGGAGCTGGGATTGGCAGCTTGGTGAAAATGTTCCTAAAGTAGCCAACCATCAAAGCAGAGAAACATGACATTGGTTAAAATTCTGGGAACCAACAGGAGTCCTAAGGCCTAGATCAGGGGTACTTGGAAGGGGGCGAAGAGGTACGTACAGGTGGGTAGAGATGGAGTGCTGCCACCCATCACCCCACACTGCTGCCTCCCAGGAGCAGGGCTGGGGGGCAGGGGGCAAGGGCAATGGCTCCTGTCTGCGGGCCACACAGGCACCGCCTGGCTGGCCGGATGCATGGGGCAGAGCTCACATGCGGCAGCTACCACCGCCATCTATCACCCCGTGCCACTGCATGCTAGTCCCCGCCCTCCCCCACACACGGCTGCTGCCATCCTCCCACTCTGTGTCCGGCACCGCCCCTCTCCCCCCCCACTCCATGTCTGGCCACTGCCACCCTCTCCCCTGCGCTCCACCAGAAGTGTACCCAGAAGGGGTACACTTCATAAAAAAGGTTGAAAACCCCTGGCTTTGATAAAAAGCCTAAAACTGAAAAGAAGTCTTTCCAGGCATCATCTGAGATATTATTGGTACTGTTTAAAAAGCAAAAGAAGATGCAGGTTAACATCATATAAATTTGATCAACGATACAAAATTTGTTGGTGACGTGCTTGTTACCTGACCAAACAGACTAAAAATCTGAAAACAATATAAGCTCAACATAATATTTAAACTATTTTAGACCCAGAATCATGGTGTTCTATCATCACATAGTTTCCTGAGAACAAAACAATTAGGGAAAAAGATGGCTAGCAGCTGATTTTGAAAGAAGTTAAAGTCTATAGGTGGCAATTATATCCTCATTTAGAAAGCTAAAGTGTGATTATAGACAGGAGAGTGACATTGTCATAATGTCACATACTTAATAAGCAGAGCTCTTTGGTGTATGTAGAATCAGACTTATCTAGTTGCTTTAGTGACAAAAATAAATTCTTGCTGCTTTGTATTCCTGATAGCACTGAAGAGCTGACATAGCTTTTAGAGAATGAGCAGGTTTTTTTTCCCCCTGTGGCTCATGCATCTTCACAACAGAACTGCTAAGTTTGTTTCACTGACTTGGTTGCTGGTGGTGCATGAGCCAGAAAGAACACAGCTTGACTTTCAGATCTCAAGCTGACTTACAGGGCTGGCAGTTGGGAAGAAGTCTCTCTCTTCCTATAATCTGAAAAATGTTATCTAAAAATCTCGAGAGGCAATAATTATGGAACTGCGTGATGCCATTTTTAGAGTCACTTTTCAGAAAATAAACACTGCTTAAAAAGAAAGTTGTCATGAAAGTCTACAAAATCTCAAAGTTAAATGAATCTGCTGATCGATGTCCTGCTGGTTGATAGTTGCTTCCTCTATTTGTGAACTGTTCTCTAAATGAGCTTTGAAAAGGTAAAAGAAGGACCAATTAAGGTTTGAAAAAGATGAAGGGTCAAGACAAAGAAGAAGATGTTGGAATTCAGTGAGGGACACGAAAAGTGACAAACAAAGGACTCTACCAAAATTTCTGAAAAGAAAGAAGTGCTTTGTGCATAGAAAAACTCTTCCTTTGGAGGCTGGGTGTGAATTGTTAGATGAGATTATGAGATTAATGCTATTAGAAATTAGATCCATGCATTTTACTGTATGTGTTCTTTTATGCGAAGGTTTGCCAATAGATTTGGTGCTCTAAGCAACAAAAATATAGCAGTTCAAATACTGTATAAAAAGATGTGCTACTGTTGATCAGTATTACAACTTTGTGGCTTGATTCTGCAGGGAAGTAAAAATGGAAAAGGAAACCCAATAACTTGCATGGGCTATCTTCAGCACTGAGGCAGGGATGAGAAGTAGTCATTCCTAGGCTGCTAAACCCCTTGATATGAAAGCAGAACAGATTGAGCACTAGCACACCAGAGCTGGAGTGGAAGGAAAAGCACAAGGTTTATGAGATTGCTTTCCACCTTGAGCAAAGAGGGAACGGATCTGTGGCATTCTACTTCTAGTCTGGTCCCTGACCTCAAGCACTGTACTCAGGCAGGACTGTGTAAAGTCTAGTTAACTCATTATTTCAAGCATATTGGAAATGATGACTGATTATCTATGGTTATCTGTCAGGCACTTTCAACTTTTTATGAGGTATGCACTAGGCCTGTGCGAGTTGGCAGCAATCCGATCTGGCTTCAGATCTGGCCGCTTCAGATGGCCGTGATCCAATCTGGAGCTCCGGACAGGGTTTCCGCCTTGATCAGGCCGAAGCTTTGGAGCCGCCTCAGAGATCCGGCCATAAGGTATAATGGGAAATCAATGAAATATCTAGAACTTTGTTGTTTTTTTGTCCGATTTGGATGAAACTTGCAGGGATTGTAGCCTCTGCTGAGAGCATGAAACTTGCCAGTTTCAAGAAGATCAGTGGAGGGGTTTAGGGGGAACTGTACCCCAAATTCTTGAAAGCCAAACTCCTGTCATGGCCGTGCATTACAACGCAGGGGGGTCAAAACTACAGGGGTGGTAGCTCTTACTGAGGCCACACAGCCTGCCAAGTTTCAAGGAGATGGGTGCAGGGGTTTGGAGGGAACTGCCCCTCAAGCTGAGGACAAATAAAACTCGTGCCATGGGTGCTGTGGGACTGACTGTGTCTGTCTTGGGGCGGGGAGGGGAGACCCTGCTGCAGGCCTGGCTGCTAAGCTGCTGTGTTCCCAGTTACCAATCAATCAACCATGATTCACTCAGGGACCAGGGACTCAGGGACCAGCTCAATACACAGGACCTAGCTACTACATAACGACTTAACGAGCATCAATTAGCACCTACAGAACCAGGCTAAGGAGAGGAAAGACTCAGTACAGACAATCAACTGCCCCATGACAGACACAGTCTTGGCACGAGTTTTGACTGTCAGCAACTAGGGGTGCAGGGCCCCAGGACCCCCCTGCACCGATGTCTCAACAGCTGGCAGGCGTCACAGCAGGGGCCACCACCCCTGCAACTGTCACCCTGCTGCGCCTTAACACGCGCATGGTTAGAGCACCTGCACAAGAAGTGGGAGACCTGAACTGCAGGTGCTTCTTAGCCTGAGGGGACTCAAACCCACATCTCTCACCTCTGCATGGAATGACCTAACCACAGCCTGTAGCACGGACTGGGTGGAGGCACTGTCTACCAGCCTGCTGAAGTATGGCAGCTAGAAAGCAAGTGTCAGGGCAAAGGGAAAACAGTCAAGAGGGAGCCTAACTCTGTATCTCAGGGATGAAGGCATTCATCTGGGAAAGGGGGAGAGGACAGAACACCTGCATTCTGGTCCCTGCTGTTAAAACAGCGTACACATTTTACCTTAGACATTCATTGGTTAAAAAACAGAATTTTGCAGCAGGACTCATCATTCTATCCTTTACTGCTTGTGATTTTGGCCACTTCTAATGCCACTGCTTCTGGCACAGCATTCTCTTGTGCCCCTGTGTCCATATTAAAATAAATAACCACCCCACTTGGTGTCTGGTTGATGAGCTGATGTTCGGCTACAATGTTTGTTGCTTTTATGAAGGATTCCTCTGAGCCAGCGATTCTGTTCTCGCTGGCCATGGTGCAGTTCTTACTGTGCAGCCATTTTAGTACTTGCATAACCAAGTACTAAATGACTGTGCAGTAAACTGCGGAGTAGCATCATATCATGATTAGTGTCCCCCAATGTTACTGCCCAGTAGCGTCTTGTGTAGATACGACCACTCTCTCTGACAATGTTGTGCATGCTCTGCTGGCACTGGCAAAGTGAGGCAATTCATAGATTTCATAGACATCAGGGCTGGAAGGGACCTCGGAAAATCGTCGAGTCCAGCCCCCCGCCCAAAGGGCAGGAAGTCAGCTGGGGTCATAGGATCCCAGCAAGATAAGCATCCAGTTTCATCTTGAAGGTGTTCAATGAAGGCGCTTGAACCACCTCCGGTGGCAGGCTGTTCCAGACCTTGGGGGCTCGGACAGTAAAGAAATTCTTCCTTATGTCCAGCCTGAAACGATCTTGAAGTAGTTTGTGACCATTCGACCTCGTCATCCCTTGGGGCGCTCTGGTGAACAAACGTTCCCCCAGATGCTGGTGGTCACCCCTGATAAACTTGTAGGTGGCCATCAGATCACCCCTGAGCCTGCGCTTTTTCAGGCTAAAGAGCCCCAGGGCTCTCAGCCTGTCATCGTAGGGTCTGCTTCCCTGACCTCTGATCATGCGCGTGGCTCTTCTCTGGACTCTCTCAAGCTTCTCCACATCCTTTTTGAATTGTGGAGCCCAAAACTGGACACAGTACTCCAGCTGCGGCCTCACTAAGGCCGAGTACAGGGGGAGAATGACGTCCCGGGATTTGCTTGAGAGACGTCCCGGGATTTGCTTGAGACGTCCCGGGATTTGCTTGAGATCATCGAGTCTGACCCCCTGCATAGGCAGG
>NW_005842280.1:932649-942845 GCF_000455745.1 Alligator sinensis | reverse complement strand
CGGGCTTAGTTTAAAGCCTGGTGGAGCAGGTCAGCCAGTCTGGCTGAGAAGAGCCTCCTCCCTAGGGGAGAGAGGTGGAGGCCATCTCTTCCCAGCAGCTCGCTGCCTCTCTTGCCAAAGAGCGGGCTGTGGTCATGAAAGCCAAAGCCTTCCTGACGACACCAGCGCTGCAGTCTTTGGTTGACCACATAGATCCTTCTGTCCCTTCTCAGCCCATAGCCTGAGACTGGGAGGATTGACGAGAACACCACCTGTGCCCCCAGACCCTTAAGCCCCGCTCCCAAATCCCTGTAGCACCTCATGACCTGGCTGGGAGTGCTCCGAGCAGTGTCATTGGTGCCCACATGAATAAGGAGCACGGGATAGTGGTCTGTGGGTTTAAGGAGCTTTGGGATCCTCTCTGTAATGTCCCGGATGTGGGCCCCTGGGAAGCAGCAGACTTGCCGGGCTAAGGGGTTGGGGTGGCAGATTGGTCCCTCAGTCCCCCTCAGGAGGGAGTCTCCCACAACAAACACCTTACGTTTTGTCTTGGGGAGAGCAGGGGTGGTAGCTGCAGTTGGGACCATGTTGCCTGTGGGGGCCGGCAACTCAGCAGGCTCTGCTGGTGCAGCAAGAGGTGCGTACCTGTTGCTCAGTTCTGGTGGGGTAGGGGCCTTGGTGCGGTGGGCTTTAGGCCCACCGCACCAAATGAAGAAATTCATTTCTTTCCCAAATGCTAGGCTTTGTCTGGAGTTGTGTCATTCACCTAAATATGCTGTTCTCCAAACTCTGGCTTTCAGCTTTGAATGCTTTTGTGCCTTGGGTCTCTCTTTTTAATGTTTTGCATTATCTAATATACCCACAAAATGTCACAGTACTGTTTGCCCCATGGCTGATTCTGGACTGGTTACTTTGCTTGGGAAATTCTAGTTGTTTATACCTGGTATAATTTTGGATCTTGCAACAGTCTGAGTCTTTTCCCAGGATCCCAATTAGGATTAAGAATATGGTTACCCACAACAAAATTACAAGACTCATTCCTCTGCCGTATATCAGTCACAACCCCATTTCACTTTACTTCTGCACCTTCTGTTTAAAAGTCCTTCTCATGTGTTTCTTTTTTTAACTTTTCAAAATTGTATAATATGGATAACGGTTGGCTCCTTCTACCTCAGCTAACTACAATTATCAAAGATATTAAATGCTGCAAAATCAGATATATTTCTTGAATGTCAGAAACATTCTTACTGGTTGGCTCTCACCACTTCCTGATATAGTAAAGAACTGTTTAAACCTTTTACAGTTGTCCTCTGAATTTTCATAGACTTTTAATTCCTGTAGGGTTGTTAACTGCTCCATTCGTCCACTCAGGGCACGTCTGCACTCCCTCTTGATTGCACTAGGGAGCAGTGCTGGGTGCACACCAGTAGACTTGCTGTCTTGAGAGCCGCCCTCCAGTGATTACACTACAACTGTTTTGTGGTACAGCTCTCACAAAACAGGTGCACCGAACTCTCACATGTTTCTCTACACTGTAGTCTGGAGTCACCACAGGTATCTTTCATATTTTTTTTATTCAATAATCACTCACAGCCAAGTAGGATGATGAACACTGACGGGAGCAGACATCTAAGTTATAACCTGTAGCGTAAAGCTCCACATAAAACAACTGTTTCCACTGAATCATTAGAGGGCCTCTTCAAAGGTACAGCCTCCCCCTCACCCCACGCCCAAATGGGAAATACTGAGCATCTTCAACCTTTCAAAAGAAAAATTAGAGCATTTATGATCAACAACACATCTCAGGGGTATGAGTCTTAAGGGGATGCAAGCTGTGTAACACCCTTGTCTTTTTATTTACCCTAAAAGTCTCACAGAGATCAATGGAGCTATAATCAGGGGTCAGTGACCTATAGAGTGTGGGCCAGATCCAGCCTACCAAGTAGTTTCATGCAATCAGAATGTCAGCAGCATTTCAGTGACAATAGGAATCAGCAACTATTTGACATAAGAACCAGCACTGGCGAGTTGGACGCATGGTGGTGGATGGAAAGCAGTGGAAGGGTTGGAAGCATGGCAGTGGCAGGAAAAATAATAGATAGATTGGAAATGCAGTGGGGAAAGTAGTAATGGCTCAGTATCAAGCAGTAGCCCACCTTCAGAGCAAACTATGCTATTTTGGCCCACCCTTCCTAAAAGGTTACTGGATCCCTGAGCTAGGTGAATAAAAATGGTAAATGATTATGTCTTGATACACAAACAAGGGAACATTTACCAGTAATACATGAGCAATTTTCTGTAGAGCGAAGGTGGGTGTGCTCATGCTGCCACTGAAGTCAATGGCAAAACTCCAACGATCCTAACAGGGCAGGATCAAGAACTGAATGATCCTGCTGTTCTTGGGACTTCTCTGAAAATGAGATCCATTTATCATTTAAATACAATCAAATATAAACAGAGGATAATTTTCAGCACTCTGGTCTAATGTAATTAAGAAATAATGGTATTTGAATGCAATGTTGTCACAAGATAATGGTCTCCTGCTGCTAGATAAATACCAAGTCAGCCAGCATTTACTGAAAATAAACACTGAGGCAAAGACTCAAATGTTTGCCAAAGCAAGACAGATGCTTCCTGTGAAAAGCCTCCATACTAACGCATGTTCCTGTTCTGTAGAATGACATGATGCATCAGTTGGCATTTGGTCCACTAACGCCTGTACAGCATTGGACTGGAAACTGCTCATTGCATACCTACTTGTGGCCGTGTGATCCAGCCTGTGGAACTCCCTGAAGTTCTGGAAATTTGACAATTAGCATTTCCACCACTCCCACACCACAGATTTCCAAGCCCCATGGGCCAGATAACATGGCTCTGTGGGCAGGATCACACTGGCACGTTGAATCAGACCCCAGCCCTGTGTGCACCAAATTGGGTCCACAGACTGGATCCAGCCCATGAACCCACCTTGCACCATTCATGCAGCCTGCATGGCCAAAAGGCTGAGCACCAATGCTGTCGGACAATGTTGCACAGATGTGAAGGAGCTAAGTTAAAAAAGACAAGTAGTCAGAGAGCATAAGGTGCGGTGTACATTCCCCTGGGTGCTTGCTGCCAGACACCAGCAGGCACCATGTTGAGTTAAACACGTAGGTACATCCTCAACCTTTCGGCAAACCTCCCTCAGGCTCTGAAGAGGGTTAATGTGGCAGAGCCAGAGACAGGGGCATGGAAAAAACTGCACTTACCACCTGGCCTCAATCACCTGGGGCCCCGATACTCACTGGGAACCCATTCCCTGTACAGAAGCTACAGAGCTGGGACGCTATCTCCACTCATTCCCAATGCTGCAGGAACGAGTGGCAGAACTGGGAGCCAGCAGCAGGAGAGACTGCTAGCTTAAACTGAAAGCGCAGGCAGGGATGCAGTGGTGAGGCCTCCAGAGCCTCTCAGGTGAGGCAAATTACAGCTGATGTGGAGCCGTTCTCCCTTTAGCTAAAGCGAGCCTCCCCAGCTGTGTGTCAGCGACATCTGACTGGCACTGAGGAACAAGCAGTACTCTCAAAAGCTTCCTTGAAACTGGATCTGGTAGCAAGCTGAGGAGGAAGCATGTCCGACAGCAGATGGGTGAGGAGCAGTCTGTCTGCTCACCTTTTCCTATGCTAATAGTGAATGGACTGCTAGGCATACCTGGAGTAAAAAGCGGCTCTTACAGCAATGACACTGGGGTGCAACTGTGATTGTAACTATTGTAATGTATCCAGAGGTACGAGGCAGGAGCGTAGGGGTGGAGGAGCTCCCAAACTTCGCCCCTAAGGTTGTATGTTAGCCGTTAACATTGTTATATTGGATCAACCCTAGCCAGAGAGGGGTTGATTGCTCCTCAGAGAACAGTGACTGTCTTTAACTAGTTCCTCCTATTGATAATTTCATCTAAGTCATGGCAGGAGGGGCAAGCTAAGGACTATAAGTGTTCTCTCTTTGAGGAAGAGGAAAAAATAATCTTTAACCCAGCAAGGGTTCCATATAAAGACAAGAACACTGAACTCAACGAAACCTGCCCTCAGATCGATGCCGACTTGGTGACAGTTAAGTTTACATTTCATCTGACTCCTGATCTAGAATAAGGTTTGGATGAGTCTCTCTAACTCCCCTTTCCTAAGGGATCCAAGCCATAAGAGTGAGAATTTTGTCCAGTTATTTCAAACAGCTGATATCTGACAGGATAACAAAGGGCTGTCTTTAGAAATCAGGAAAAAAATAAATACATAAATTGTGATTGTTTAGTTTGTTTTTGATCAAATGAAGGCTTCTTCATACTCAACCAGTAAAAAACAATGGTTTGTAGTGTGTCCAGACTATAATTAACTAGAATATTCATGCACATCACTACATTTTCTCTTATTTAAAGCTAAAAGAAACCAACAAATGTGAAACTGAGCAAATATTTTAGGATTCTAACAAGCTTTCACACAAATATTTAACACTACTATACTACTACCTCAGTTAAGCTACACTGCCTCATCAGTGTTTGATTTTCACAATAGATGGTTCTTACAAATTAAAAAGCTATTTATAAAATGCTAACAAAACTGTTCATTTCATTGCCTAATAAAGTATTGCTAATTCATTTGAAGCAATATTCAAAATATATATCCTGCTATGCTGAACAAGAAATTCTCTATCCAGCAGCTCTGAACCATATAGCAAGAGTATGATTCACAACTGGACCAGCTGTTAAACCACCTTCTTTGTAATTTATTTATAATGGCTGCTACTGAGTAGTATTTTCATTTCTAAAACATTATTGCTATACAAAAGATTAGACCAAAGACCAAATCTTCTGTATTTGATTTCAGTCCAGGTTATGTATGGATACCTGGTTTCATGATCTTGTTGTAAAAGAAGAAATTGATAGTCACAGAAATATATTTTTCAGAGAATTGAATTTACCTTCCATCTACACAGGACAGAAAGCAAAAGTAATATTGTCACCTGTGCAAGTTTAAAATAAGCTTTATTTTTCAATACCAGTGACAGCTATGCATACAAGGAATTGCTGTGTTATACCTCTGCGATAGCACTTTCAGCAAGTTCAATCTGCTAGTGGTCTCTCAAAGCAAAATACCTGCTACAGTCAATTGGGGTTTGCTCAAAAAAAATGTCAGGATTGGGTCCACTTAGACTAATTCTAGTGTGCTACACTTCAATTGGCATTACATTTAGGCTTTGACCCTGGAAAGATAAAATGCATGGGTAACCTCCTCCACCCACTTAGAACCCCAGTGACTTTGAAAGTCTGCAAACAAAGCATTTCATCTTCATGGCTCTCTTTGTAGGACTAGGGCATTACTGCCTCATAGTCTTTAAACCTTAACGACTCTATTAAAATTTGGTTGCACACATGTGCATATGCCCATACCCAGGTTTTCTGACAGAAAATCAAAAGCTCAAGTTAGGGGTTTCAATTCAGCTTCTATAAAATGAATACTCCAATCAAGTTGTTCCTAAAGGCGTCTCACTGGAGAAACCTGGATTGAATGAACACAATGAACTATCTTCTCACATCTAAGTAAAAGTGATACTATTGTTCAGGTCATGCCTAGTTGCAGAATCATGAGCTGCAACTGCTCTTGCTACACCTGTTCACAAACAGTGTAGTTCAGTGCAGCAGCTTCCATTCAAACTAACTAGTGTATTTTAAAAACTAATTTAAGAAAAGGACTTGGATTTTTTTTTGATCACCATGCTTATACATTCTGCACTGAAACCTATAATAGCAATCAGCAACCATATTACCACACAACAGGCATTTTCATAAATACTTTTATTATAAGATTTATTTACCTGTCAGACCTGAAAATGCAATGAAGCCTATAGTTGTAGTTTTGCTTTCTACATTGAAATCCAAAGTTCTTCTTCTAATCCTTCAGGTGTTAAAATAGAGAAGCATTACATAGCCCCATCTCCTGGCTTAAGTGACATAAAATATTGTTTGTGCTCTGTAAACTAGGATAAACTTAATTTTCCCTCTTTTTACAACCTGATGTTAACAGATAGTGATTCCAATGGTTCAGATAAGCATCTAGGTAGGGATACCCTGGATGCATACAGACATCCAGGGAGGTTAGGGGAGGTTAGATCACATTAAAAATGGCCACCAGACCTAACTTAGTTCGCACAGATGTGGCCCTTACACTACGAGTGAAGACAGAAGTGCCAATTTTGCCCAGTCTGGCCACAGAAAGCAGTCTATAGCTGTAACCAAACAAGTGCATGGCTGCAGACAGCTTAAAAAATGGCCAATCAGGTAAAAATCTGACCCCTCATTACATGAGGTATCAGATAAAGATGATTCAAATAGTAGCATCTTTTGTAACCTGTGTCTGAGGAACTCCTAGCTGGTCTTTGTTTTCAGAATGGAAGCGAGGAAAGGGAACAGAGGGAATTTGGTCTGAGGGTTTTTCATCCCCCCCGTATGGTGTGGAAGGTGCATTGGAGCCCCCCTGAGGTGGGGGGGGCTCCAATTCACCCATCCCACCCTTCAGCACCAGCTGGGGAGCCCCAAGAATGAGCTCCCTCCACTGCCTTTCCCCTCTCTCATTCTGAAAACAGTGACCACTGGCAGAGAGGCACGGCCACTTCTATGGCCACTGCTATGGAAACCTGGCTGCAGGCTCCCAACCAGCAGCTAGATTCCTCCTCCCCACCCCACCTCCAGAATCAACAGTGAACTTCTGTTTGGTCTGGAGTAACCTCGTAACTCAGAATGATTTGTAGAACCAGGTTCACCAGAGTGCCCCAAGGAAAAACAAGGACCAACGATCATAAACTCCTATACGAACATTTTAGGCTGGACATAAGAAAAAATTTATTTACTGTCCAAGCCCCCAAAACCTGGAATAAACTCTCTCCAGATGTGGTGCAGGCACCTACTCTGGACTCATTCAAGAAATGCTTGGATGCTTATCTTGCTGGAGTCCTGGACTTGATGATCTTCGAGGTCCCTTCCAGCCCTAACGTCTATGAAATCTATGAAATAACCTCCCCATAACCTCCCTGAATGTCTGGACACAGCCCCTGAGTCTCACTGAGCACACTGATGTGCCTAGCATATTTTCCTTCCTCAATCCCATAGGACTCTCCTAAACCTCTTATGCACTCTGGACATCTGTGAAATATTCCTTATTAACAGTGGTGTAACTGAAGGAGAGAGGGGTGTGACAGGGGCAACCACCCAGGCACCAACTTGTGAGGGTGTGGGGCTGGATGAGACAAAAAGCTGCTGCTGCCGGTAGCTATGCATTTGCCATCATAAACTGGAAGCTACTGCTTCCACTTTACCCCAGACACCTGACTGCATCCCTACACTAGTGGTAATTAACTTATTAACTGCTTATTAACTCTGTAGTATAAAATACCAATTTCAAGCTGCAGTGGACAGGCTCCACTGAGCAAAGCTCTCACATTCTTTAAAATGCTGCAATTCAAGAACTTAGCAGTAAACTCCTCCTGCAGCAGTGATGAGACAGCATGAGCTGAATGGAGGAGAATTACAACAAATAGGACCATTAGATAAAATCTTTCCTATTAATAGGCAAACACAAATACAATCAGTTGCTTATCTAAATTAAATAGAATTCCTATAAATACTCAATAGACATATATGCTTGCCTCTCAACAGATACAAAAGTTGCTTTAGGTAAACTGCTAAACACTCTGATGGATACGCGCATATTTTTCAAACATCTTACATACATTCTCTACAGCATCCTCAAGACATGTAATAACTAATTTCAGTAGGTATCATTTTTAGAAATAGAAGCCCTACTGAAATGTATATTCATTTACTAATAAATAATAACTTCTAGCAGTGCTCATGTCTTTTTCATTCTTCTTATCTTATCTGGTGAGCTCTGTGAAGAAATCCCCTCCCCCTCCCTCTGCCCCCTAATTGGGTCAACCCAAGTGATTCCTCTCTCTCCTGGTTTTCTTCTCGGTTCAGGCTGGTCAATTCGGTGACCTGGACAAATAAATTCCTATGGGAAGTGGGGGCATTTTGAACGCAGCAAGCAAATGCCCCAGGCTTCTGTCTGGAGATTTTCTGTAAGTAAAAAACCCCTGGAAATTAGCCAAGAGTTAGGAATTATATGCAGGCCAGTCGCGTCTTAAATGGGCCACTGTGTCCAATCTCTGTACTGACTCATGTGCTTATGTTTGGTGTTATCACCAAACTTGCTAAGTAGAGGCTGAGGATTGACTGGCTTATGTTTGCTCAAAGTGTATTCTGTCTTCCTCATACTACTCCCCCCTCCTCCTCCCTCTGATCAATAAAGGTATCAGGTTACAGCTTGCCTTGCTGTCTTACTGTGGAGGGGGGAGAGAAAAAGGCTTTCCACCCCTGTTGCTTGGCTAGCAAAGTTTGTGTTTTTATTTTCCTTTAGTTCTACCTGATGCTTTGGGCTGAAAGAAGCACCCAGAAGTATTATGGTGGGCAAAGCACCCCCAAGGTTTGCAGGGTCTGTGTGTCCCAGGTTCCAAAGAGCCCTACCAGAGACCAGTGTCCGGGGGGTGGCAGCATTACCCCAGACTTGTGGGTGTTCTCCAGGAAGTGGGGCAGCCAGCTGTACGCTCCCTGAGGGAGACTCCGAGCATGATTTTGGGCCTGGCACAGTGAGGCGGGTGGCTCTGCATAGTAGTGCCCCCTACTGTGCACACCAGAAGCTCTACTAATAGTAACCAATCAAGGATAGAAAAAGAGAACCACTACTCTCATTCAAATTTAACTTGAAACAAGGATATTCAGGAAAGAAGATTAGCACTTCACTTTGGGCCAATTAACTAAAGTAGCTAAAATAAATATGTAGCTAAAACAAATATGTACTATATTGTTGACATTATTTGTGGGTGTTGACAAGGTGAAATACGTATTTTTTACAGTACAATATAATAAAACGTTTGGTAATTAGTCTTTGAAAGGCATCCTCTTAAAAGAATGAATCCTAAGTGGGTTCTTTGAGCTTTACAAGTGGGCCATAAAACATCATACCTGACCAACCTGATTGCCTTTTATGATGACATGTCTGCCTGGATGCAGGGAGAGCAACGGATGTGATATACCTTGTCTTTAGGAAGGCTTTGATATAGTCTCCGACAGCATTGTTTCAAGCCAGCTAAGGACGTACAGGTTGGATGAACTGTAAGGTAGATAGAAAACTGTTGGGATTGTCAGGCTCCAAGGGTAAAAAGTAATGGCTAGATATCTTGTTGGCAGCCAGTATGAAGTGGAGTGCCCAGGGGTTGGTCCTGGGACTGGTTTTGTTTAATACCCTCATCAACAACCTGTAAGATGGGATGGAATGCACCCTTAGCAAGTCTGGAGATGACACCAAGCTGCGGGGAGTAGTAGATACACTGGAGGGTAGGGTAGGATTCAGAAAAGCCTTAGCAAATTGGAGAAATCTCAACCAAAAGAAATCTCACAAGGCTCAACAAGCACAACTGCAAAGTCCTGCACTTAAGAGAGAACAATCCCATGCACCAGTAGAGGTTGGGGATTGATTGGCTAAGCAGCAGCTCTGCAGAAAAGGACCTGGGGATTACAATGGATGAGAGGCTGAATGTGAGTCAACAGTGTGCCTCTGTGGAGAGGAAGGCTAACAGCCTCCTGGGATGTATTAGTAGGAGCAGATAGAGGGAAGCCTCTCTATTCACCACTGGTGAGGCCACATCTAGAGTACTGTGTCCAGTTTCAGGCTCCCTACTACAGGAAGGATGTGGACAAAATGGAGAGAGTCCAATGGAGGGCAATGCAAATAGTTAGAGGGCTGGGAAACATGACTTATGAGGAGAGGCTTAGGCAACTGGATTTATTTAGTCTACAGAAGAGAAGAAAGAGGGGATTTTACACCAACCTTCTACTACCTGAAGGGTGATTCCAAAGATGATGGAGCTGGACTATTCTCAGTGGTGGCAGATGACAGAAGAAGGAGCAATGGTCATAAGTTGCAGCCAAGGAAATTTACATTAGTGTGGCGAAGTGTAGCTCCCTGCCTAGCCACAGTGCTAGGTTCCACACTTGCCTTTGGGCACGCCTCCCCACCTAACTCTCCTGCCATGCTTTGTTCTTATTAATTAGGATGTTAATTAAGTGGGAGGCTGCCCATTTTATGCCCCAATGCTAGGGGGCACTATTTGCAGCTCCGAACCTTCCCTAC
>NW_005842280.1:923118-932607 GCF_000455745.1 Alligator sinensis | reverse complement strand
CCAGCTGTTAGACACACCAGCCCCACACTGGGCTCCAGAATCCTCCTATCAGGACCCCACTTTGATCCCTCCACTCAGGCAGCCCACTCCGCCATCATTCGGGCTGCCGAGCTCCCTATAGCTATCTCCTCTCTTGGGTGTGGTCCCCCCGGGACCTTTGGCCACACAGGCCCTGGCCTTACCTCCAAGGCCAGTTGGGACCCCAGCCCTCTGCTCTGGGCATCCCTCGCAGTGGGCCCCTGGCCCTTTTGACCTTCCTGGTCCTGGCCCCAGCATTGACTGGTTGAGGGTATTCTGCCTCAGGCCTCTGCCACTAGCCCCTTCACTCTCTTGGGTTCACCTTCTGGCCCCTACTAGAGGTTAACCCACCTAGTTGTGGGAGCTAGGGTACCTCACACCACAACTGGTGCTCCAGGGTCTCACAGGGGACTCTCACTTCCCCCCTGGAGCAGCAGGTCGTGGTGCTACTTAAGATCTTAGCAGGCTCCCCTCAGAGTCTGTGACAGCCCTAACATGGCAAGCACCCCAAAGGTGCTCCACCACAGTTAGGTATTAGGAAAAAATTCTCATTAGGAGGGTAGTAAAGCACTGGAACAGGTTAGCAGAGAGGTTAGTAAGACCTGGTAGGCAAAGTCTTGTCTGGGATGATATAGTTGGGGATGGTCCAGCTTTGAGCAGGGAGTTGGACTAGATGGCTTCCTGAGGTCCCTTCCAACACTAATTTTCTATGATTCTATGATCATAGAACAGCAGCCATGATCCCCAGGGCTTGACGGTTTCACCCTGGTCATGATGCACCCCTGTGGCTGGGAGCCCTGTTACCTGAAGCGGCTCCCAGCCACAAGGGAGAGCCTGCTACAAATGCAAATTAAAGCTTGATAGCCATCAGCTATAAAGTTAGTACACATTTTCAAGATCTAACTTTATAGCTGGTTGGAGCTTTTTATCATGTGGTAGCTACTTTGCATGTGTAGCTGGTCTTAAAGTAATTTCACACTTAACTAGTTAATTGTGCAACACCTGTAATGTATAGAGGGGGCCAAAGGGATACTTCAGCCTCGCCAATTGATCACCTGTATATTAACTGTTCTTTAACGCAAACTCAAGCTTATCAGTAAGCCTGGTAACCCTCAAAATTAATTAGCTCCTTTAAATTTGATGGTAGAAAAGAACTGTCAATCAGTAGCAATAACATCTATCCTTGATTTTCTAGTAGTTGATATTTAGAATCAGTTAGCCAGATTTTAATCTTCATTAAACTGTCTATAAAATAATATTCAATATATATTTATATATATGCTTATATATTTATATATTCACAATATTCAAACATTGACAACTGATGTTAGACTTCATCTTATAAAACAAATAATTTTTGATCTGCACTGGGCTCTCTCTAAACGTAAAAAACTAAATATACTACCAGTAGATACGTGTTGGAGATGCAATGCATTGTAGGAAATGCTTGGTCACTTGGTTTGGTCATGCTCATAACTTCTTTTTGGAAATAAAATATAACTAGAGATAACATGGTTTTGAACATAGCTCTGGCAAATGTGTGTTCTTAGGAGTCTGGACTGAATCCTTCCTAAATAACATTTCTTACAGGAGGCCATACTTGTAACACAAGGGATTATATTGCTGTATTGGAAAGGCAGGACATCTCCAAAGGCTGAAATCTAATACAGTGAGATGGCACAGCTGGTATGTATAGAGAGTCGTGTTTAGCCAGCTTGACTGCTTTGAAAAGTTTAGTGCAATTTGGAAGGAATTATTGTGAGAATTTTGATAGCTCATTGCATACTTTTCTCTTTTTTTTCTATTCCTCCTTCTTCTCTCCTTTTTTTCTTTGTCCTCATATTACTTATGTTATAGCTTGTTTTTTTTACATATAGAGTAGATATTTATGCTTTTCTAATACTTGAATTTAAGAATAAAATCAATAAAAGGAAAAAAAAAGATGCAAATGTACACCTTGGTATTGAGATGAGGGTCTGGTCCAGCAGTCTCAAAGAAACGTTTGAAAAATAACTTGCCTTTCACACAGATCCAGTCCCAGTAGATCTTCCCAACGTCATTTCCGCCAAGGAACACTAGATTGGATAAAATCAACATTGAAGTTGAAACAGCTGCCAGGACAGCATGAAGTCGACGACAAATTCTCGGTAAAAAGAAATGATCCTAAAGAGAAACAAAGAGTCAGATAAAATTACAATAAAATTTAATTTGACAAAAACACCAAAAAAACAGCAATTGAAAATACCAAATAATTATGGCAGATAAGCATTCAAGACTCAAGGCCAAATAACAACAGAAGATATCTTGAAGTCTGTTTATTCTCTGGTAAAACTCCCTATGAAGCCATTGAGAGAATTTTTTTTCCCCTCTGTGTAAGAAATTCAGGATCGCTTGTAGCAATTTACAAGCCTTTCAATGTAATAAACAATTTCAGCATTAAATGAAGCATTTCCTTGGTGATTTTAACAGACACATTTTTCCTATACAGCTAATAGCACATGTTAAGTTCTAAATCCTATTGATTTCAAGGACAATACAGCATAATGTAAGGAACTTACATTGTGTCCCATAGGTTTTGGACTCTAAAGCCTCTTTATTTATTGCTCAAGTCTGTAGGAAACTGAGAGACTCTTGGAAAGTTATGAGCACCCACAATTCCCCTGAGAGTTTAGGTTATTAACCATGAATGGTTCAGCCTCTCAGATATTCAAATCTCAGGTCATAATTCTGTGGGAAATGCTCTAATTAGGACATCTCATGGGTGTGTACATGCACCACACACGTGCACACATGAAAAATTTATTAGTTTACCTTAATAACCACAGACAGACTAGAATGAATTCTTATATGCCAAAACCAATATAGGCACATGCCCAAAATGGTCTTAAAAATACTGCCAGGAAAATAACTGGTAGTTTTGTAAAAGTTAAAACAGACACTTGTGGATGAAGGAATGCGAAGGCACAAAGTTCCAAAAAGAATGGCAGATTCAGGCAAAAAAGTACAATTACAAAGTATTTTTGAGCAGTAGATCTTTTGTGACTTGAATGTTGGCTACAGTTGATTGTCAATCTGTGTATGAGTCAGCATGACTCAGAGAAATCCTAGTATATATTCTGCTGTAGTAGTAAGACTCTAAATACACTATAGCTCAGGCACAATAGGATGATGAGGGGAAATGCAGAATTTAAATCAATAATGGGGAAGTCTCCCACACAGCTCTGGAAAGAACATGCACAAAATATAAAGGCTGGGATTTTTTTATTGCAAAGCTGACCTCTAAACTACATCACAGGAGACGAGAACAATGCACATATTCCCCCCAGTGCTATATGCATTACACTTCACCATGAAGACTGTTCAAATACTTTCAAAATAGAAATCCTAGGGAAGCTAGACCTTTTCTACAGCACTGGGTGGAGCATGACTCTTAGATGATACTTTCAATGTCTTGCCCTCCTTCACTTTAAGGTAGCCAACTCAAGGAATATGGCAGCTGCTGAACACTGCATAGCAACCATGAGTGATAGTTTCAGGCAGGAAATACAGTAGTATCCAAATAAGACTGGAGGCAGAAATAGGCAAAACTATCACCCAAAATGGAAATCTGATAGTTTCACAACTCAAGATAGTATAGCTTTAGCATGTATAACTGTTATCTTTTAGTTAAAAAAGACCCCAAGCCTACTATTATATGCACTTTAATAAAAACATTGAACACCCTAAAACAAAGGAAAAGTCATTAGTGATGACTGTACTATAGGCAACCTGTCCTAGGGGAGTGGCACTACAGTCATTTACAAAGATGAAGAGTAAATCACTTTTATCTTTGAAGACAGAAACCATAGCTTCACTGAGCCATCTGAGGGCTGTGCTACAGATAATTTTCATTAGCACTGCTAGGCACTGATCCAAAAAGCAGTAAAGATTTTCTTGGGAGTCTTTGATGTCACTGATGTTTTTACTCATCTGTAGCAAAGGTAGAAAAGTCAAACTAATTGGTTTAAAAGTTTCATGTCAGGCAGAAAAAGCCAACTATCAATGCACCTGAGCAGTTACTGTGCTCAGATTAACAAAGTGAAGCAGTCATTTACCACCAAGAACGGACTGAGGTCAATCAAGCTCAGTGATTCTTAATTAGGGTGCCGTAGCACCTGGGGGTGCTTGGAGATCCTTTCAAGGGTGTGGCGGGGGCCCATGCAAGGATGGCACTGTTAGAAGTGCAAACATGACTCACATAAATCATGATAAGCCCAAAGATTACAAATAGGAATCCACAGCGTCAAAAATATTCTGACCAGTTGTGCTCTGAGTTCTTTGCAACAAAAAAATTGCTCTATTATTTTTCCAGAATCAAAGGAGGAGTGAAAACTAAAAGTTGGCATTTTTCATGGTGTCTGAAGTCTAATGAGGGATGCCTTGAATCCAAAACAGTTGAGAACCACTGGTCAAGATAAACAGTTGATTTAAGCAGTTGATTTAAACAGTTCATGGTTTAAACAGCTATTGGTCTGTACATTTCTGAAGATCTGACAGTGTTTTTCATCCAAGCCAATATAAAAGTAGGTTGTTGTTTTTTAATCTTTCTATCACTTCTTGGATGATCAATTCAATTGCAGCAAGGCAAATGAGAGCAGCTGATACAAATTTACTTCAGTTCCATACGTTGTTATATCCTCAGTCCCCTCTCTCTTTTCTCCCTGCCAGGAGATGTGGCATTTAATAGCTGGAGTTTTACAATAACTGGTGGTGTTTTAACACTGGTTGTAAACACTGGTGGTGTTTTATAATAAAAGTTTTCAGTCAAAAATATTGTACTCTCGTCTATGATCCTTTTTTCCTTCCATTCCTTTCCTTTCACTTGGTTTAGTTTTCCCAAACTGTAAAATAAACTTGTTGGGGTCTCCAGGCACCTGTATTATACATGGAACCCAGATCCTTAGCCCAAAATGCAAGACAGATGGAAAGGGATGTACAAAGGTTGCTTTATGCAGCGCTTGCACTCCTCCCAAATCCTCATACAAACATTCAGTTTTTCTTGGGAGAGTAACTTCCAAGACAGGCAGCAAGAGGGATAGCCTTGATCTCAGTCGCTATAGGATAGGCAGTGAGACAGAGAAGCTATAAACAAAGTTCCAACAGGCTGCAGTGGTGGTGAGAAGGATGCTGGAAGGGGAATTGCAGAGACAGAGGGTCTAATCCTTAGCGGCAGAAAGAAGCGCGTACCTGAGGCAAGAGTGAAGAGCTCAAATGTGGGAGAATGCAATGATTATGAGATGGGTGGCCCACCCCCAAAGGCAAAAGGTAGGCCCCCCAGAGGGGTTATAGGTGGTCTTAAATGTGGGGGTTGCAGGCACGGAGCAAGGCAATGTCCATGAACTGAAATACGAACTCCTCCCATTGGAAGCAAACCCCCTTTTGAAGTGACAAGGGGTGTAGGACTTCCAGGGGAGAAATAAGAGACTTAGTTTTGAGGAAACTTGACCTGGGGTGAAACAAGGGGGAAGTTTCACTGAGCTCTCAGGAGAATGGTTAGTCTCTGCGAGCAAAGAGGGACTTGAACAAAAACCAGGGAGCTCCAACAAGGAAAGAAAATCCACTATTTCCCAAAGTGAGCAGAGATTAGAAACTATGAAAGCAGTGCCTTTGAGAGAGGTGGACAAGAGGATAGCTGCTACCGGGAACCAGCCTTAGTAACTGCAAGAGCCAGAGAATCAGCAGAGCAGAAAGGTGGTAAGTAGGTCAAGATCTAGTCTGGTAGGAGGTGGGAAAAAGAAACCTACCCCAACACTGGAGGTAAGAGATTGGGGGCTGAGATTGAAAAAATCCTGAGTAGAAGAAGGGTATTTATAAGTAACCTCCCCAGTGACACAAAGCAGTGGACTACTAAGAGCCTGTTAAAAAGGAAAACTGTTAAGTGTTACATTTGTGGAACTGTACAAGGATGTTGGCGGGAGTCCTAGCATCTGTGGTGTGATTAAGTGTAAAGATGAGAACTCAGCCCAGAAAGTACTGGAGGCCATGAACCAAATGGACCTCAGAGGGAGAATTTTGAATTAGGGGAGGAGCTGAGATGAGCAAGGAGTCCACAGGAACAGAATCAGTAAGAGCTGGGACCTTAAAGTACAGAATCTGATCTCACCAGAGACAAGACGGGTCATGTGGGAGCCAGCTGAGCACTAACAAGATGGGTCATGTGAGAGCCAGAGTCACTAGCATAGAAGACAAACAGCCTGGTATAGGAAATGAGAGACACCATGAGTGGCTGGATCTCCCCAACAGGGGTCCCTACCCCCTGCTACATGAAAGATAAGAAACTGGCATTGGAGGGCTGCAACCAAGTAGGCAGCTGGGTAGGAACCAGCAACAGAAAGACCAGCAGCTAGGGAGAACCCCTAAAAGTAAAAGGCGGAACGGTTGGGGAGCAGCGGCTGCATCTCAGTTGGTTAAACTGTAACACATGAGGGCATGCAAGGAGAAGGCCACATGATGCAAAGGGGGTGGAGCCCAAAATACTAAAAGCCTGCCCCCTCAACCAGACAGCTCAGACTTCTTCTGAGAGCAGAGCTCCTGATGGCCAGGGTGAAAACAAAAGGGAACCCAAACAGCACTGGGACCCAGGGAAGCTGCAACAGCCAGTAGCTATAGGCCAAGTGGATGGGACCATGGGAGACCCCAGAGGAGGTTTAAGAGGGCATTGCATCTAGCACAGATTTACTAGAGGACTGGATGTGGCTGACAGGGGTGGTAACGTGGCCACAGAGGTGCCTCAGAGGCACCTACCATAGAGCCCTATGAGGGTCAGGGACCCAAGGCCTGAACTGTAACCAGCCTTGCTTAGACCAGGGTGTCGGGAGAGACCATGAGCAGCCTTGCCTGGGGGCCAAGGCAACATGAGGCTAGGGCCAGGGCCAGGGGCCCAGAGCCCAAGTAGGGCAAGACCAAGGCCAGTGGCATAAAGCCTGAGAAGGGTGAGAACAGGGCTAGGGACCCAGAAGCCAAGGCCTGGGGCAGTGGACCTAAGCTGAGGAGCCACAGCCAGAAATAAGAATCTTAATCCAGGAAAGCTGAAGACCCAAGAAAAGGTTAGAGGCCTGAGGGGTCCAAGTGTTGTAGTGGGGTTAAGGAGCCCTTCTCATGTGGTCAAGTAACACCTGCAAGGCATAGGCATGTCTATAAGGGAGGACAGAAACCACAAATTCAGCTCATTAGGCAATTAGGACCAGAGGGGTCTGAGCCACAAGGAATGGCTGTGTGTGGTGGGGTTGAAGCCGCAGACTAAGAAAGACTCTGTGTGTGTGTGTGTGTGTGTGTGTGTGTGTGTGTGTGTGTGTGTGTGTGTGTGTGTGTGTGGTGGAGTCAGAGCCCCAAGTCAAGTGGGCTAAGTCAAGCCCACAGAGAAAAGGAGAACAAGAAAGAGCAACCAAGGTGCTTATACACATGATGAAAAATTCCTGTTGTTTACCTGCGTCACACTTTACACATATGGGTGTTTTTTGTGATTTCAATGAATTTGTTACATTGCAAACTAAACTCAATCCCCATGTAGTTTAGTTTGCAAAGTAGCTACTCGTAACGTTGCAGCCTTTAATCTGACAGTTTGTCTCCCGTCCCCCCCCAGCTGCGGGAGAGGTAGGCTGAAGGCAGAAGCAGCAAGGGACCCACCTCTCCCATGGCCAGGGGGTGAACTGCTGTCAGGCTGAGCAGCCCCTGAGCTGTGAGGGGCCCCAGTACTTTCCTCAGCGGTGGCAGCACCCCCCGGGGATGCCCATGTGGGCTGCTAGTGAGCCAGGGGCTGCCTCAGCTCAGAGGTGCCCAATCCAGCGCTTCCCTGATCTCACTCAGGTTTCCAGCGTGCTGTGCACCATCCCCGCCACCTTTTCCAGCCACCAGCACCCCCAGGTGCCCTCCTAACACTTTCCTGTGCTGCCCCAGGGGCTGCCCCAGAGGCAAGCCAGCCCATTCCCGGTGGCCCAGGCAGTGGAAAGGTGGCAGAGGGCATGCATGGGGAGCTGCTCCCCAGGTGAGCTCAGGGAAGAGTTGGATCTGGCAGGTTCTGCCTCCAAGCTGGGGCAGCATCCAGCCCACTAGCAACCTGCCCAGCCAGCCCCAGGGGGCATCGCCACCGCAGAGGGAAGAACCAAGGCTCCCGCAGCTCAGGGGTTGCTCAGCCCAACAGCAGCTCACACAAGTAGGCTCTGCTGGAAAACAAAAAAAAGTAGCAAAGGGCCTGATCTTTTTATTTTTTGCAGACCCTGCCTATGTCCAGGGGTTGAGCTGCCGGCAGGCCCTGAGCTGCGGAAGGCCCCAGTCCTTCCCTCCGTGGTGGCAGCACCCTCCGGGGCCAGCCGGACAGGCTACTAGTGGGCTGGATACTGCCCCAGCTTAGAGGCAGCACCTGCTGGATCCAGCTCTTGCCGTAACAGTGACAGAAGTCCTTAAATTGAAATGGTGAATTTTAATCATCACAATTAACAAATCACCATTTCACTTTAGGGGATTAACCCCCCCGTCATATCTACAAGTGCCCCCAGAGCTCACCAGCCTCTAAGGGTAGCCTCCCCTCTTAAGAAGTCATAGGCAACATCAGGATGAGAGGCTGGAGTGAGAGCTGGGTAGGATTAAGGCAGCCACCAGGAGGTGTCACAGCCACCCTGTCACACTCCAGCATACCCTTCCCATTACTTCCCCGTGTGACACAAGTGAGACAGTGTGTCACATGCTAGACTTCTGTTCCAGCAGGGAGCAGAACATTTTCCCTTCACAATTCCCACATTGTCCTGCAGGGAAACAGAGGCTGACCATGGCCAGTTTGGGGCAGCCAACCAGGGCTGCCCTGTGCACTGGTATCATCTGTCATCAGATGGACTAAGGCAGATTGGAGCATGCTGAGATGTGTGCACAAGCCCCAGTTTCCCCTGCTGCACTGTGTCAGCACTGCAAGCTCTCCATCCTTCAAAGCCTCGGTATTTGAATGCCTGTGGGTATGTTTTTCTGGGTATGTTTCTCTACCAGAAGAACAAACCTGGAGAATTCTTCATTCTTCCAGATTATTTAAATATGTATATGCAGCCTCAGTCTCATTCATTACTAATGTATTTGGAGACATCAACTATGCTATTGCTGTACCTGCCATGGCAAGGCATTTCCAATTATCTTCCCAAAAAGTAGGCCTTATAAAGGCAAACTAACAGTATTACTATCTACTTTATTTATACATCTGTTCAGGGACAAGCTAAAGAAAATGTCGGCATAATTCAGTGTTATTACAAGGTTTCTTCGGTAGCTGAAGTTCTTTAACAAATGATTATTAATCAGGAATTAAATATTGCCATAATCTGAAGTCGTATGTTGACTGAACTTACATCTTGTAAAAATACTGCAGTGCTGCATGAAAAATGACCATTTGTTGTTGTGTTTTTATTTAACTACCTTTCTGGAGACTCAAGAATGGAGGCACAGAATTAGGGA
>NW_005842280.1:899757-923087 GCF_000455745.1 Alligator sinensis | reverse complement strand
AGAAACAGGAAATATAACATGACAAATGTAAAAAAGGTAAGTACATACTATATATGGCCTTATACAACAAAGGCTCTCAACTATCTGTAACTTTCAACCAGGGTGCTGTAAGATCCTTTTAAAGGTTTAATCCTAGTGTACCAGGCAGTTTAAGGGGCACTTCCTTTCAAGCGTTCTACATCGGGCTCTGCCTGAACACTTGAGGGAGATTGCTGTAATAGGGACACCATACTTGTAGTTCAGATTATTCCCAGCAAGGGGATGCAAGATTGAAAAAAAGCAGTTCGGGAGCCCAGGAAAATTCCAGCCCAGGAATTGGCTGGGTGGCTCCCCTTAAAACCAGAGTGTCTCCCCACTCCTGTGTGGAGAGAGAGAGGCGTGCGTTGTGTGACAAGGGCTGAGAAGAGCCCGCAGCGTGGTCCCACCCTGCAGTTGCGTGCTGGACCCCTCGTGGGTGGGCCAGAGGCCAGCGGAGGACCTGAAGGGGCAAGCAAAAGAGAGCAACCTCTAGAACGAGCAAGTGGAGTTCATGAGTGAACTGAACAAATTCCTTAGGGCAGGGACGCAGCCCCGGGAAGCTCCTGGAGAGCAGGACAGTGATTCCCTGCTGGTTTTGGAGACTTGGGGGTTGGTAAGGGTGTGATAAACCCCCTCTGTGTGTGAGTGGTTGGGGAAAGGACTGTGGCGGGACTGCATGGCTTGGTAGAAGGAGATGCCAGCTAGGGAAAGGTCCACAGGACAACAGTGTGGGTTGAGACCCAGGAAGGCACAACCTGATAGGAAGCCTCAGTCTGTCCGAGTACCTAAAGGGGTGAAGGGAGACCAGAGGTGCTGCCTGGTCTGCTGGCAGCAGCTTGCTCTCCCTTCATGTGTTTAACTGTGTAAATAGCTCTGCAGGCTTGGAGAAGCCATGCCTAGGCAGAGAAGAGCGCACAGAGGTGCATGGAGGAGAATTTGTGTTTTGCAAGAGTCTGAGCGGAAACAGCTTCTGCAGACCACAAGATGCTTGGCCCTGCATGGATATCCCGAGGCAGCGGGAACCCGCAAGCGTGTGATGTGAGGAGTGAGGGACTGCTCCTCTCTCCATTCGTTGAGCATAAGTCAGGGTGACTGGCTATTGGTTGTGAATAGTTAATTACAGATTTAATATAATGAGTATCTAACATGGTGCCTAAGTTATTAGCTATGTCCTCCTTGATCGGATCATTCTCTTATTGTAAATAGTTATCAACTGTTATTCTTGTATAGACTCAACCTTGTGTATTGTAAATAGAGTTCCAAACTGTTGATATTATTTAATGTCCGTTGGCATGTAACAATTACCTTCTGCATATAATTAAATCTTGTAAATAGTTATTTATGAGTCTGCAAGGTCTTTCCATTGCAAAGGGAGCCTCTGGCCACTCCTAGGTGAGCTAAGCAGGGGGTAGAGCTACATGGCACCCCAGGTCCCAAAAATTTGGACATGGCTGCAGTTAGCACCACGCACCAAGGGTTACATTAGTATTCCCTGCTGTGGCAACATCTACACATGATTCACGAGATAAACCCAGAGATTTCAAATATGAATCCATAGTGTCAAAACCATTTCTGACCTGTTGTAGTCTTTCTGAGTTCTTTGCAACAAACCCATTGTTCTAGTATTTTTCTGTAGTCAAAATGCAAGTGAAAGCTAAGAAGGGTGCCTTGAGTCTTAAAAGATTGAGAAACACTGCACTAGATGAATATGGCACATGTGCATGGAGCTTGATTTACCATTGCTTTATTATACATTTACCCTCTCATTTTCTATTTGAGCTGAAATTTCAAGAGCATTTGAGGGATTTTGGCATTTGTTTAACTACCTTATTTATAGTTTGGCTTATATGTTTTCTATATCATTTTTTAAAACTATCTAAAATCATTCCAAGGTTAAAGCTGAATCATTGCCCATATTCAGGAAATCAAGTAAAATACTTTCAGGAATGGGGTACAGAATCCCATTTCTGTCCTTGATTGATGTTAGTCACTGATGCTTTATTCTATAATGTACAGATTCAAATATCCCTTGCAAAACACTGCTGATACAAGAGTTATAGAAAAAGTAAGAAGACAAAAGGCATTTGGACTGTTTCAATTGCTTTGTCAGGACTATACTTGCAAAATGGTATCAGCAAGCTGATGGTATCAGCAATGGTATCCCTTAGAGGAATGATGGCAACTTCTTCAAACCTTATCCCCAGAGACTGCAACAGGAGCAGTACTCAATAAAGCCTGAGAAGTGAATACACTGGGGTGTCGTCTTCTGATTCTGGGTCATTTGAAATCCATCTCCCTGCTAGAAAAATTGGCATGGTATAAAAGCAGGAGTAGGGCAAGATGAGCAGCAGATGGGATGGTGGGAAGGGCAGTGGCACATTTTGACTAGTAGTCATAGGCTATTTTATTTATCTGCAGTTAGGTGCATTGAAAATGGAGGGAAGGTGTGACTAAGCAGCTGGGGGAGCAGATGGGATGCAGAAAGGGCTGGAGATTGTGACAAAGATCTGCCAACCAGAATATTTCATCTTTAAAGGGAACCAAAAAATGGGTGGATAAGAGCAGCTGGACAATTTTTTAAAAATACATTTATTATTGTGTATTGTCTATGTGTAATACTGACAAAAGGGAGACTGGGTGGACTGGAAACATAGGTTATTAGTGAAAAGATGGTTGAGATTAAGCAGCAGGAACAGCCTTAAAGATAGCCAAGGTGCAGCTGACCTGTCAAGGAGCCATCTATAAGGGATGAGGGACAAATATTGCAGGGTGTAACATCAAAGAGGGAGAAGCCACTGCTGAGCAGATTAAAGGAGCAATGGGATGAGATCAGACAAAAGGAATTTAAGATGACTATCAGGATTAACTTCTTGACAGTAAGAACTATTGATGTGAAAAATAATCTCCTAGAAGAAGTCACGTAAGCCCCATTGGCTTGTCATATTTAATACATACATACATACATAATAAATAGCAAAAAGCCTGAACAGATAGGGAAAATGACTAGCTGACTTATCAGACCTTATCCATCAATAGATGCCACAACAAAACGGAGAAGCAAGTTTCATTCACTGCATTTATTGTAAATACAAGGTAGAGAATTCTATTTCACTGCTAAGGCATGTAACAGTCACTTATATGGTTGTAGGTCACCAAATGACATTCTGCTTGACCTTGCATTGCTTACATGTCTAAATGCCTTATGCATCTACCATGTTCTCTCTATTGTGCTGTTCAGAAGCAAATCAATGCAGCCCAGAAAGCATCTCAGTCCACTGATGCTCTCTTGCGTTTAACATCACCTGGCACGCACCAGACAGTCTTGCAGAACCCCCAAAAGTTGCAGACAAACCAAACGTCATCACTAGGCAGAGCATGACTCTAAAATGAAACCCAGCATGGTGTTGTAGCAGGCAAAGTGAGTTATGCTAAGGCTTTTAGCCATAGTCCAGGCCTCCCCAGAACTAAGCAACAAAATTGAACAGAGCGCCTTCTGTGTCACTGGGAGATATGAGTATTGTAATTGGGCAGTAGGCAAGCAAGGGACAGCAGTTTCCCTATAAGGAATGTGGGTGGCACAGTGCCAGGGGATTGGTGCACCATATAAAGAATGCTTGGCACACAGCACAGGGGATTGGACAGTTTGGGATGAGAGAAGTTATAAAAGTGATGGACAAACAAAGGAACGTGCATGTGTTCTGTTTTGCCACCCTGGGAAGACAGGAGCAACCTTGGACTTCTTGTTTGAACAACGAGGAATCCAGAAACTAACATCCCACATGGCCAGCAGAGGATCTGAGGCCGGTACCACCAAAGGTTGCTGCTGTAACACCTGAAGGAACTGCTTGCCAGGTCGTATTGCAAGGAAGAATACTTGTAATAACCCTAGGGGTTACTACTGAAAGTTCACTTGATACTAAATCAGACAAGAGGCCGTGTCAATCCTTGGGGGTCTCTGGTAAAAGGAATCCTAGGGGCAACGGGTATGATAGTGCTTACTTTTTTACCCAGTAGCTGAGCGGTGAAGGCACCTGCTCAGAAATCAGGGGAGATCTGAGACAGGTTCTAGCCTCCCCTGCTGCGAGCGCTTTGAGCCCTGGCCTTCCACATCATAGGACAATGTACCAATCTCCAGACAGCACTACTAAAGACACCTTCCTGTTGAAGCTAAGCCACCAGTCAGTCAAACTGTTTGGGGGACAGAAGGAGAACAGACTAGTGGAAGTCTGACTGGCTCAGGGAGACAGATCCTGCCCTCATAATTAGGAAATGAGCCCTTGCTTCTAGTGCTGTTATCTTATTTACAGTCATTGGGTGAAACTACATGTAAACTGCATTGGGACAGAGAGTGGGCTTCTTCATATCACCCTGCTGTTCACTGCTGACTGGTGGGGAAGCAAAAATGGCGCCATGTTTAAAACTGCAGTTTTAGCTTCCCTGCTGATTAGGAGGGACCGGTGGGGTGCTCCGCTAATCAGCGACAGGCAAGAGGGGGCAAGGGGCAAGGTGTGCACAGGAGAACATGCAAAATTTAGGGAGCTGCCACATGCTCTACTTCCACTGTGAATTTGGTAGGTCCCTACTCATGACTCAGTGGGACAGCTTCAAGAGGAGAAGTTGAAGAATGCTCAGTCATGTCTGCCCCATAGTTTGGTGGTTAGGGTGCTCTACAGAGACACAGAAATGTGGATTTAACCCCCTGAGGCTGAAGAGGCCCAGATCTCCCATGTCTTGGCATGTGCCCTAACCACTAAGCTAATATATGGAGGAGGCCTTTATATTGCTGTCCATATATCATATCTGCTCAGGTCACAAGTCCTGTTAAGATGCCGATTGTTTAGGAAATCAAGGGATGGCAGAATTCCAAGCAGGCAAAGACATCTAGGCACAGGTTAAATTCCCTATTGGAATGTATGGAGAGTTGCACGTCTCCTGGGTAATGAAGGAACAACTTCAGAAGGTGTTTATGCATTGCCTATAGAAATGAATGCAAGAGATGTGTGGTTCTGCAGGGGAAAGGAGCATACATTTCAAGAAGTTCACAAGTTACACACACTGAAAGTATAAGAGGACTACATGGCTGAACAGACAAAAGTAGAAGGCCTCCTAGCTTCTGGTTTTGTAAGCCAAAACTCTGCTTAAATGTAGAAACATACAACTTGTTTTCACTTCAGTGAAAATGTATAGTGACTTGTTTGGTCCAGTTTTCATCTAGTTCTGACTCACATTAGCATTTTAGCACCCCCCCAACTTAGAATTTAACAGTTTTTATCCAGTAGGGTTGTTGTTTTTTTATGCATAGAGATGTGACTATAGGCTGTAGTCATTTCCTACTGTCTGCTCTCAAGCTATGTTGCTTCAAAAGTAATTATTAGCTTTCAGAAGATTGTGGAGAGAGTTTTTCAATTCCCAAATACATTTATGTTAGATAATTAAACACATTTTGGTCCCAATGGACAATGAAGCTGTTAGTACAAAGACAGAACAGCGTTAATAAGGCCAGCACCTGTCAGATTAAGCCTAAATTAAAAGAACAAAGGAATTTTCAAACAGTAAAATGTATTTCTGGTTTTAGGAAGAAATGTCAGCTACATCTATTAGTTTGGGACAGTTTCATTTCTTTCTAGGTCTTTCCAAATATTTTTCTTATTGAGTCTTTTTATTCATTCATTTCTTTGTTGTGTCTTTTGCAGGAGATCTCTTACCATAAAGCTAGCCATCATTTCTGCTTGGAGAAATCTTTGTATTAAAAGAGGTAGAGTTTTGTAAATTTTTTGCTGCGGGGAGATGGTGAGGGGAAAGGAGTCAAAACTTGTTTTCCTACTTGCTCTCATACTTCATCTTCTCTCCCCAAAACATTGTCCAAAGTATCTTTAAAGTGACTGTTCCTGAAAGCTGATAAGTTAATTGTCCTGGAGCAAGAGGCATGGAGGGGGTGGGGAGCAGTAACACCAGTGTATGCTCCCCTACTGCTATGCCTCAACCCTGACTGGGAAGAAGAGTGCCTAGGTTGAGAGTTACTTTTGACATTGTTTTTACTGCTCTGTTTTCCTTGTTCCCAACTCACTGGTTTGTCTCACCTGCCTTCTAGATTTTGCCTTTTAAAATGCAATCAACTTGGGGCAGGCATATTCAGATCTACATTCTCTTAAAGCTTTGAGGGTACAGTTCCTCACTTTCCCATGTTTCTGATCACAAGAAAATCAGTCAATTAAAGAATTTGCATATGTATTGGCCTCTGGCTGCTTTTCTACTCCATCCAGGAAGAGCACAGACCATCTGCAGATGCTTCCTCAGCCTGACAAAGGGTATTTGCACCCGAAAGCTTGCAAAGAAGAATCTTTCCAACTATCTGAGTTGGTCTAATAAAAGATACCAGATTTACTCAAAGAACCTTGTCTGCCTATGTCCTTAGACCAACACAGCTACAACCTACACCTCTGAACCATAGAAGATATTTAATTTTAACTTAACACACCAGGATGGAAGCCTTGATCTGAGGCTCCCCATAACTACATGCAACCCAGCTGCATGCACACCCTTTGAACATGCCAGTGTGTAGGGAGCCCAAGATTGGGGAGCTGTTCCCTGATCTTGAACTTCCTGTGTGTCAGGGCATTTAAAGCTATGTGGCTTCAAATAACCCAGTGCACAAGTTATGCCCCAGACCTTTCAAAATGCAGAGAATAGCTGTATCCCAGAACTGGGGACTTTCCCCTACCTGGTTTGGCAAATGCCTTCTGTCCCTTGAGAAGCACATTGTGCAAGCCAACTTCAGGGAACCACTTCCAAATGTTAGGTTTCCCAATGAGACTTTAAAGCCCACGGGCAAGAATAGCCCTGGATTGGGAACCAGATCCCCAGTCTGTACATTCCCCATGCCAGCAAATACATAATGGGATCTGAGGAATGTTATCCTGGATCCCAAAAAGTGCACATCCTGCCATGCCAGATATGAAGCAAAGCAAAACTAACTTGGTCAGCAAATAAAGAAAGCAATTAACCTGGTCACTAAACCAGTACCGAGATAAAATTAAACACAGCTAAAGGCCTGAAATAGACTTTATATAAGCCAACCTTAAAACAGATCATTCAAATATACTATATCATAGCTTTAGCTTAAAACATTAAAAGTAGTGATTGATGTAACCAAAGGCGTTAGATATAGATTTGATATAATAAATGTATTTGTGTTAAATTTCTTAGATAGGGTATAAAAATAAAGCAGCTTTAGCAGTGAAGACCATAAACCGAAGTGAAAAGAAAACAGGACAGTGGCAAGCAACATTCCAAGATGGTGATGGAAGGAGATAAGGAATTCTCCTTTCCAAAAATTGTAATTTTCCCAAAGACATAAATCCCAGCTAATTGGAACCATTCAAAACCTTAGAAAAAACTAGTTGAGTCCAGTTCTCAGAGTCTCAGCAAAACAAAGACATTTAAATAAACCAATAAGAGAATAATTGCCAGAGTAAGTGACATATAATATGGGAGGGAAAGAAATCAGAGAACTCAGCAAAACCAAAACAACCTGTTGCCAGCCTGCATGATGTACTTCTCTTCCCTTCTGAGTCTCCCCCAGGAGCATAGGTGAAAATCTGTATTGCACCAGTGTAGGGATCCAGATAGACAAGAGAATAAGTGTTTCTTTTTATGCTTTGGGGTGCAAACAATAACAGGTTGGGCTACAGACCTGTCTTTTGCCTATTTTATTAGTAGCCAGTCTGTGGCAGGGCACTGTGTGTGCCTGCCACTTTAAGGGCCTGGAGCTGGCAGCCACCAGGTGCCTGACGAGGGCAGCCATTTTGGAAGCAAGGGCTGCCTATATAAACAGGGCAGTTTGGCTGCTGGTGGCCAGGCAGTAATATTGCCTGGCTGGAGGGCTGCTGAGAACAATCTGGAGGTAAGGGAAGAGCTGTAGGGGATGGTAAGGAGGCTCTTGGTCCTGGGCATGACCTAAAACTGCACCCTGCTGGGAGTGGGTGGTCTGGTGGGGCTCTCAGTGGTGCGGGAGCCCCCAGGAAATGCCAGGTCAGTTACCACCCCAGTGAAAGACAGGTTGGGGTGCCTTAACCCCTAGCCCCCACCACCGGGTGGGTAACCCTGTGTTTGTTTGAGGGGCCTGGAAGGCAGACCCTGGGAGAGAGAGAGGGGCTAGAGACCCAGCCTGAACAAAAGAGTACCCTCGACTGGCCCATGCTGGGGCCAGGGCCAGGAGGGTCAAAAGGGCCAGGGGCCCACCACAAGGGATGCCCAAGAGCCAGGGGCCTGGGGTCCCAACTGGCCTGGAGGTGAGCCAGGGCTAGTAGCTGAAGGTCCCAGGGGGGACCATGCCTGAGAGGAGAAAATGGTTTCAGGGGGCTAGGTAGCCTGGATGAAGGCGGAGGGGCTGCCTGATCAGAGGGATCATGGAGGGGTCCTGTCTGGATGATTCTGGGGCCCAGCGTGGGGGCTGGTGAGGATATGAACAGCAAAATGCCATCTGCGAGGCTTGGGCTGTGGTATTGGGGAGGATAGGAGCCGCAGAGAGCGCCCCCTGGCATTGGGGCACTAAAATGGGCAGCCTCCTGCTTGAGTGACATCTGTAAATGAATCAATTAACACCAAGGCGTGGCGGGCGAGAAGGTGGGCGGTTGGCCCAAGAACAGGTGGGTGGGCCACGGAGATCGGCCCCGAGGAGGCCCCCTGTCACACAGTCACAAAATATCTGTAATCCAGGTAACTTCCTCCTGCCACAACTCCCACTTTCATCCTTGTCCCATCCTTGCCCTGCCCCCTTCATGTCTGGCTCTCATCTCCCTCTCCACTCCCCACCCCAAATTCAGATTAGACTCTTTCTTCCTCTGTGCCTACAGCTGAAGAAAGTTCCCTGACAAGTTTCCTGCTCTCATGTTAAGTGTCTGGATGGGTTGCACCCAACAGAAGTTTAGAGCAGCAGTTGCAAAGAAATCCTGCCTCTCTCTTAGCTGAAGTGGAAGGATAAGTGTAAAGTGGAGAACTATATGCTAGCAATTTTGAATCGAGCATGGACAAATTCATGTTGTCAAGGTCTTATAACTAGGCCAACTGGGGGGGCAGGGAGGTAGATTTTTAGAGGAACTGAAAAGGTGGCACATCCTTAACACAAAAGCCATCCCCTGCCAAATGTCAAAGTCCCTGCTTCAAAGCAAGAAAGCAGTTGAGTTTCTCAAATAAAGTGTCACACAGCCTTTTAACAATGACAGAAAGGATATTTTGCTGTAGCCTCCTTCAGACAGAAGGATATCTATGGCTCAAATGAGATTTCGAGTTCAATGTGTAAGCATGATAGTATAATTATGGCTTTTAAAGGAGAGAGGGAGAGGGAGAGAGATGCTTTGTACCCTCATATAGTAAGTGACTATAAATGCATAATAAAGGCCAAAGCCTGACAACTAGCTAAGAAAGCTCTTAAATCACAAGACAGAGAGTTAAAGGGTCAATCCTGCAAGGCACTAAGCACCCTCAGCCCCCGGAAAACCTCTAAAAAGGTGGATGGGATAACCATACAAGATTCATTTGCTGAAGGAAGATTTTGTGATTCCTCTTATTTAAGTGGGTTATGGGTTACAATCCATTTATTTTGTAATTAAAAATTCATTTCCAGGAATGTAAGGTTACTTACAATCACAGGACCCAATCCAATGAAGTAAACAGTAAACTTTGTGTTGACTTTTTTGCTTGTTTGATTGTTTATCCATATCTCTAACTTTGTGTGTGCTATTAGTTCCAATGACCTTAACAGGACTCCTTATGAGTGATGCATGTACATTTTAAGCTAAGGCTTAATCATGATGACATGGTTGCCTGCTTTCAGTGAGACTACATGCAGTTGTTTGCAAAATCAGGTCATAATTTCGTAGGGGAAAAAAAATGATTGCTCCAGTCATTGCAGACAGCTTTGGCAAAAGTTCTACGGCCAAAACAAAAAACCAGAGAAAGCAAAATGCAGATTTTTAAAATGTAAAATAGTAAAACGTATTTTTCCCCCAAAGTTGAGAATACCAGTAATTACTAATCTTGCCTTTCAGTCCTACTTACAGTGATTTTATTTTATGATGGAGGTGAACAGGTGACTCATACTTATGAAAATATTTCATTTAGATAAGACGCTTTTAAAATAAGTGCAAATTATTATGATATATTAGCCTAATGTACAAAAAAAATTATAAACCCCCTATTTTATCCCCTGAAGCCACCAAGACAGCATTGAGTGACAGCATATTGGGACATTTTACTGCAGTCATAAGTGCAAAATTAAACTGAAGCTGGTGAATTCTTTTATACTTTCATAAAACAAAGAATCCGGACAAAGACAGTGCAAGTCATGTAAAATAAACTATCTTTGAAAATGAATTAATGGCACAATTTAATTGTTTCTATATAGTTACTTCTTTATAATTTTATTTCTAGGTTTAATAAGCCAGTTTCACTTATTACATAATATTAAAAACTCCAAATTTTTGTCACATTTAATTTAATACAAATAATTTTCCTAGATTTAGTAACAAAGTTTATGCTTTCATATACAAGAAGCAGGGATGTAAAGGTTCAAAAGGAGATAAAAAACAAACATATCTGGATCATTTTAAATACAAGATTGGCTCATAACAGGTCTTCAAATTAATATGTTTATTAAAATTGAATTTTGTAAAAAAAGGAGAGAGATAGCGTAGACAGTGAACTTATTGACATTTATATTTCAGTGCAAGCCATCCTGTTCCTTAAATAAAACCAAATGTGTATCTTATTTAATTTTTTGAAGAAAGGACACAATTGTAGAATTCTAGAAGTTAGAATTTTTTTTAGTTTAGTTAGTTTAGGTTCTTTGGTGGTGTGTGTGGTTTTTTTAAAGGGTTGATCTTTCATTGACCGAAACCAAAAAAAAGTTCAGTCATTATTTTCAAGTGGACCAGGACTGGGGTCTTTCTCCACCCATGAGAGATGATCTCAACATCTTCAGTTTACTCTACACCATACAGCAGGGGTCAACAACTTTCAGTGTATGCACAGCTAGAGGGCTTTTCCTGTTCCTATACCACTGCTACTTTTCTTCGCTTCCCCACCATCCCCCCAGCTATGCTGGGGACACATCTTCCAGCCGGTGGGGATCTAAGCCAGGGACAGGCAGTTCTCAGCTGAGCCTGGACTACAGCCAAGAGGCAGGGGTGTAGTGGGGAAGCAGAGAGAAGCAACAGCAAGCTAGGTGCAACTTCTAGCTGCCTGGCCCCAGCACAACTCCCCACCAGCTGGAAGCAGCACCCATACCACAGCCAGGGACCAGAAGGCTGGGAGAAGTGAAAGTGCAACAGACACAAATCCCAACTGCCTGGTCCCAGTATGGGGGCTGGGACAGCTGCCCCCTGCTGATGCACTGTTGAAGACACCTGGCTCACAATGGAGGCTATGGAGTTATTCTGGTCTGCAGCTTGTAAAGGTTTGTCAGTCACTGCAGTAGACCAGGAGTTGTCAACCAGGGGTACACATACCGGCAGGGGTATTTAGAAAGGCCATGGGGGGTATGCGCAGGTGGGCAGGGAGGAAGTGTACCCTGGGGCACAGCTGTGGTGTCTCCCCATACTTTGCGTCTTACTTGGGGGAGAGGCGCGCCGGGTGCCACCAGCCCCACATGGCACACCACGGCTCCATCCCATGCTCTGCCCAGATGTGCAGTGCCTGCCCCTGCCCCAGCCCCACTTCCTCCCTTACCATGGGGGCCTCTCTTTGCCCCCACCTTAAAACCAAGAAAAAATATAAAGGGATACATGATCTGAAATTTTGAGGCAGAAGGGGTACGCTTGTTAAAAAAGGTTGAAAACCCCTGCACTAGAGAGATTTAAGCCCTTACAAAACCTGTACTGGGGCAAACAGGGAAGTCCTGATTCTCCTGACATCCAGACTTGAGCTGCACAGAAGAAGCTGTGATGCATCCAAAGGAACAGCACCACAGACATACAAAGAGACAATTCGGTGATAAACTGCCAAGTGTGGTTTTTCTGCATTCATTTATGTTTCCAGCAAACAACCATAAAAGTTCAGATACAAAGCTAGATTCTGTTTTTGGGATGTTTGTTATTCCAATTAAAATTTTCTGAAATCAAGGTTTAATTCACCTGTTAAAGTTGCACTCCAGAATTCAATTTATGATGCAGGGGTAGGTCAGCAAATCAACTACAGAAATGGAACTCAGACCTCTCCCTACTTATTTAAAAAATATGACATGATTTTGACTGTTGCTGATTTTCTAGAGAAAATACGGAGGGAAAAAAAGGAATAGGCTGGATTTTTTAATCAATAAAATAGCCAATAAAATTCTAACAGAAAAATCTTTACCTGTGATATTCCCCCCCCAATGCACTGAAATGCTCTTTAAATGCTATTCTAAAAATGAATTGCTGATAATATTGTATGAGTCAAAATAACACACTTGATTTTCAGCTGTCAGGTTGAATTTGCAGGGCCGGAAATCAGATTAAAAAAAGAGAATCTTTATTTGTATATTGAACACTCTGAATACAGAAACTACTAAGAAAAAATTAAAGATGTTGCCGAAGTCCAGAGTCACACGTTAGCTTTATGAATTGTGTAAGGTAATGATGCACAATAATAATGCATGCCAGACACAACACAGGGTGAGCTGGGGACACTGAGGCTAGGGACAGACATTGAAAAAGCCTGAGCCTGAATTCATTCAATCTTTGCAGGTTAGTCTAACCTGGCTAGGCTGAACCAGTTTGTAACCGCACAGAGAGCCCTTCTGGACTGAAGAAATGCAGGCACATGCCTGCAGTGGTTCAGGCTAGAAGCCAGGAGGTGCTACAGCAGCCCTCCCTTCCCTTCTACAGGCTGATCTGGAGTGGGGGGGGATGGCCAGGCCCTGGTGGGATGCTTTGATTATGGAGGGGTTCCCCCCCCCCAACACTGCTCTTGATAATACAGTGTTTATCAGCCCATTAAGAAAACAAAAGCTTCTCTCATTAGTTCAAGCTCTTCTTAAACAGCTTTTTCCAAGGAAGGAACATGGGTAGGAGGATGAGGGACGGGGATGTTACCAGCTGAACTGTTGATTAGTTCCAAAAAGCCCTAAGTGGACACTGTCCTGTCTGCCTTACACAGACACCTCTCAGCATTAGCTAGGATACCACATGCTGGCTGCGGTCCGTGATCTGGGAGTGGGGAATCCGTGACTGAGCATGGAGTTGGGGCGGGGGCAGGGGGAAGCCAGGCAGACCCTGCTGTGCCTGCAGTCTCTGCCGGAGCTGCAGCCAAGCAGCAGAGGAGAGGGGCCAGCACATGGCTGCAAAGCATTCAGGATGCTGGAGGGGGGGGCTCTGATTTAACTTCAATCAGAAAGGGGTCTGGGACAGACATTACATAAACCGATATGACCTAAATCAGTTGTCTGATACTACATTCAACAAGGTTTATCTCAAACTGATTTCAGCCATTTTCAAATGGGTTTATGTGTACTGAACGTCCATTCTGTTACAGGTTTAAACCAGTTTCTGATCACTTAAACCGTTTTATGTGTAATGTCTATCCCTAGCCTGAATGTAGACAGGCAACTCACCTACTCCCCAGAGTCTCAGCTTTCATTTATCATAATCATAATCAATAAATTAATAATAGTAATATTGGGGGAAAAAACGTTGAAAACCTGAACCAACTGTCACGAGTGTAATATCTGGCTGAGTTCAACAAGGAACTGGAAAAACAGCTCTGAGGGCAGGGAAATGCCACATTCATTTCACTGGGTGCTAATTCTGATGCCCATGAAAGTGTTTTAAACCAGGTGTTGGCAGCTACAGCTAACCCCAGAACCAGTCAGAAAACATGGGGCTTTAGCAAAGTTCAATGGATGGGGACTTAGGCAGTGTTTGACAAAGTGGATGTGGGGCTTCCCCTGTGGCACAGCATGAGCTTTCTTGTGGGAGGGAGAAGTGGTGGCAGTAGTAGTGGATGGACTATAGCCTATCACCTCTGACTTGAGGTAGGTCATTCCAGCCCACAGTCTGAAAACGTTGCTGACTGCTGCTTTAAAATAAACTATTAATTATTTCAACATGCTGCTTTGATAATGGTTTGTATCCAGTTTCAATCTGAATGTGTAGCAGGGCCCTGACAGGCTCGTTTTCTTTATCGAGGAAAAAAGCTTTTGCAGTACTCACATTGATGGACAGATGGATGATATATAGGTTTGGCAGAATTCAATTTTTATTTTTTTTATAATTTTGATGGATAATATATATTTTTATTTTTAAGCATTTATTTCAATTTGTATTTATTTAAATTTTCAGGATTGCACAAAATTAAAGGTGTGTGGGGCAGACAATGTACCAATGGCAGTATACTATTATTATAGTGCACTTCAACCACCCACCTTGACAAATATTGACTGTAAGACTGCCACCAGCTGAGCTGCATGTGAGTCCTGGCTCCACTTGCCTATAGCTCCCTCATCCAGTTGGTCACTTCCTCTTCCTTTGTTCCCAGTCCCCTGGGGTTTCTGGGAGTTGCAGTCCAAACTACAGTCAGCATAGTTCTGTAGGATTGCTCCCCCTGTTGTCACATACTCCATCAGCCATCATTTTTCTTACATCCCCTTTCTAAAAATTTCAATGATTAACGATGGAAATATTTTTGTGAGCGTGAGTGAAATTGACATCTATCAATGTTTACCAATAAAACTGAATCCTGCCAAGCCTTATGATACACATAACAGTATCCTTTACTGTTATATCACTCAGGATACAACAGAATACAAATCTAAAATAGGACACTACAACATGAATACTAAAATAGGGCAGGGGAAAGGGAACAACCACCATGAAGATCTGATGTTCAAGTAATAAACAGGTTGGTGAATTAATTACCATTTACATTATTAGTAGAAGTTGGGAAGAGTTAATGAAAACCAATAGGGGATTACTTATTCTCATGCATAGTGAATGAAAAACTTGGAGTCATAATTACGGAGTGAAGTCTGAAAAGCTATCCATATCATTGTAAGATAACAGTGGTTTTGTATTTGATGACATGTTCAATGTTACTGAAAGCTTAGGCACTTCTGTTTTGAAACAGTAAGTAAAGTAATGATGGTACATATCTTTCTAATCCAGAGATCTAGTAGCAATCCTTAAATTATACTATGCTTACTGAAGTCCTTGGTGCCACACAATTTTTCAGTGCATTGCACTAATGGATTTTGTTTTACATATATATGCAGCTGCTACAAACTCACTTGGTCCAAGAGACATAACTAAAGAAAACATATGCCTAATTCATGAAGACTTCCAAATACTATAAACCATGTGAATGATAGCAAAGAGTGAAATCTGAATTTGGATAATAGGATAACTTCTGATTCTTGGCATATGTAAAATTATTTGTTCACACAACTGCAGCACTGAGTAATTTGCCCGCACCACTGCCAACTTTCAACAATAATGCCTAGGCAGAATGGATAAAATGCACTGACTGCTATCTCTGTTAGTATCAAGTTTAAATCTAGCATGTGCACATACACAGTCCACACCACAAAATCTGGAACTTCAAATGAATGTGAAGCACAAAGGGATTCAACTTACAATTAAGTCTCGAACAAGTGAAACAGAGAGTAGCCTCTTGACTCCATTTTCTGCAGTTACTCCAAGCCAATTTAGTGCTGCCCAGTACCAAAGGTAGTTATGGCCTCCGTGCCAATAACTTACAAAGGCAAAAGTAATTGCTGTGGAGAATAACATCCCAACAACACTACACTGGGATCCTCCCATCGGGATGTAAATGTACCTGTAGGTGAAATGACAGATAAGTAATGTTATTAAGGGCTTTATTAAGGCCTCAGTCCTCGGTAAAATAGAAAATAAATTTCTATCTGAAAAACTCACCCCAGTTTCAGCTAGGAAGAAGACCATTTAATAAAATGTTAACACAGGGGTGTCAAATTCATCAGACCCCACAGGCCAAACAAGTGGATCTGAACTGGTCCTTGGGCCAGACTGGACTCGCAAGACTGGCCCCATGTGCTGCATGCAGTGCCCTTCAGCATGGATGCCACTACCAGCACCTGCCCAGGACCAGTCCCAAATGCAGCTGGCAGTATGTGCCCACAACTGGCCCTGTGCATTGCCTACACTGAGCACCAAGCCAGTCCCACACTCCATGTGCAGCACACGGGTCTGGTCTGGCCCACACCAAATGCAGTGTATGGGTCCAAACTGAGACCCACAGGCAGCACTGAGGACTAGATGATAGTGCTCCGTGGGCCAGACCCAGCCCATGAGCTGTATCTTTGACACCCCAGTGTTAACACATTCTATTTTACAACATGAAAATTCTGTTGTCAACAGACCTTTGCACTAAGTGAACACACAAGCTAAGCCACACTCTTACACTAAAATGGAAATAGTATTTAGTTAAAACTTGTATAACGTAGAAAATTCACAGAATCTCTCTCTCATGCATTTTGGATTATAGGCATAACTTTTATATAAAAGTATGCAAGTCAGGTTTAAAATGCATATAACTACTAACTTGTACACTTGTTTACCCATACAGCTTGATTTTTTCCCCCGCATATGATTAATGATTTTATAAATCAGTACTTACAAGCACTTTTAGATATTCACAAAAAAAGCTTTGTCTAAGTAAAGAGTGTGAACAGTTGAGATTAAATTAAAAACTAATTAATTTTAACAATTCTTACCATAAATACTTTACATGTTCTGAACAGCTCTAGCATTTAATCTTTGTGATCATCCCTGGGCATCTACTTGAATGATACCATAGAAGAAGAAAAAGCAAATCTGAAGGACAGTGCCCTGTACATAACCATTTTCAATACTGTTGGTTAATCCAGGATTTACCATCCAAAATGCAGCATAGATTCAATACAATACCAGTAGAAATAAAAAATCATAAAGTTTGACATGTTTCCAAGGAATGAAAAAAAGCAAAACAGCCACATTTCTCTCAGAGTTGAATTTCACTTGATACTAAATCAATGAAAGATGAAGGCTCTTCATTTTGAAGGACCAGGCACAAAAAAACTAGATATAGGAAACAGACTCTTATCCAAAGAAGTTGTGTTTTTTATGCGTGTGTGTGTGTTAATAGTAAGGATACACTAAAAATTATCATCTCGTTTTGGATGCCATTGGCAACCCAGTTTTGTTGCCATTCTGCCAGCATGGCATTCTATACAGATCACTGGGAATTCTTCCTATTCAGAAAGTTAAATCAATGCCATTTCTCTAGAGATAAATTTTGCTGCTTGATGATCAAATTCTGGGCTCAGAGATACTGTAATGCTAATTATAACGTGGATGCTAATTAGATAGGTGAACACAGTATTTTAAATTCTACCCAGTCACTTACGTTCCATGATAGAATTAGAGGTAATGTTAATTTCAGAAGTGAGACAATTATTTTCCAATGCTCTTTGTAGACATTTTCTTGATATTAATATACCTCTATGCATGCATAGCACTCACGACACAGAGAAAAATCATATTACATTTATATTGATTTTTAATTCACAGATTTTATAAAGTGCTTCTAGATAAATACAAAATATGTTTTCCATCATCCCTGCATATTGTTTTTCTTCCTCCTATTTTCTACTCTGATCCCATCTTTTCTACTCTAGTCTTGGCTTTTCTCATCATGTATAAAACGTATTTGAACATAACACACTTATAATTAAATTGCCACATCTCCATTTTCTGCTCTACGAAGCCATCTGTCACAGGTCTAATAGCAACCAGGTTGGCTTTGGAATCTATAAGCAGAAAAATCCCCTGCAGGGCCTTTACTACAACTTGACACAAAGGACAAAGAGGACACAGCCACAGTCCCATAAGTTGTTTCTTACACTATTCACAGGCATCCATCCAAAAGCATTACAAAGCTAATGAATAACTTTAAAGAAGTAGTGTAGCTTACTTGTCCAAACCTCCAAGGAAGGGTTTTATAAAAGCATGAGTCCCTCTCAGTTACTATTTTGTAACAAAGCTGCTATTCAGACATTCCCTTATTTCCCAGCATACCTTACCATAAATTAGGATTGATAATATGGCTGCCATAGGCAGATCTAAGATTTTGGAAAGTGGAGCGCAGGTAGTGTGGTGCATCATTGCATACAACACAATACATTATTTTTCACATAAAAATAAACTAGAAGCTTTATCAATATGCTAGGGGTCTAGGGCTATATTATTCAATTTTAGATCAAAGTAAAAACAAATATAACTTCATTGGAATGTGCACTAATTTTCTATATTATATATTTTGTATTGAGAAACAGAACAAACTAAGAAAAAACAGTAAAAAATATTTCTTTAGTCCTGTACATTTAACTGTTATAACTAAATCTCCTTCAGATTCATAAAACATAATAAAACCTTCTTGAGCATCTTGACAGTGCCTCCAATGTTACAATAAAAGTTATTTCCACACCTCAGTTAATGTTTCAGCCCCTGAGTTTATGTTTTTAGGCAGAGTTAAAAACAGACTGCAAAGCTGTGAAATGGGAGCTACATTACTAGGAAGAACTATGGGACAGCAGAATTGCAGAGGAAAAAATAGCTTGATTAGTAGAACTGTAATACCATTAAAAAGGAGAGAGGGTTGTTAACACTGTGGAATGAAGACTTTTGAAGGAATCAGGTAGATTACAATGAGCCATGAAGTCAAATGACTCCCTCACTGCTGTCTGAACAGAAATGCTGCTGCCACTGCTGGGTAGTTTGTTTTAAACTTTGGGTGGAACAGGAATCAAAAGTTGCCCCCCACCTCCCCGGCCCCAGATCCACCCCGATGGCAACCACTTTGGCTTAATCTTCTGGCTCTTGGAAAGGGACTGTTATACATTACCACTATGCAACCTCATTTATCATGCGGGGAAGAGAGATGGGTTGAGTTCCAGGCCTTTCAGTTAACAGAATCCCAACTTTAGCCCCTAAAACCAGAGTTAACAGAAAAAGTGTCCATCTAAACCCCCAGATGTCTTTCTAAAACAACCTCTCCCCTTCCCATGAAAGTATCCCATGTCTCAAGGATTCTTAGGTTGGAAACAAATGTTGCATTTGTCCTGAGACAAGCTGTACCTGTGTGTGTCCCAGCACAGAAAAGTCCTGGGATTGGTGTGTACACACATCACCCTCTAATAAGGATTTACTGAATGGCAGAATACACTGCTGCTTTTCTGACATCAATACCATGATGCCATCCCAGGAAAATCATTCACATGCACTTTGCAGTGTCCCAGGACAAACTGTTAGCACTTCTTGTCTCATTAACATTTTTAGGCTTCTGTCATGGGAGTAAGGACATGGATACCTGAATGACTACATTTCATCCCTGGATACAGTGATTTTTCTTGGAACAAATATAATGTCTACTTGTAGCCTTGGAGACAAACTGAAACAGGCTGATAATGGTTCAGGGGAGTTCCCATGAGAATTCAGAAGGTATGAACCAATATATCAAAATGGCATCATTTCTAACAAACCCAGTGTTAGCTATAGATAGATTTAACAACTGTATCCTATCAAAAGAGGCCAAGACAATGCAACTGTTAGATCTGCATGATTCTATAGTTATACAGGTGTAGCACAAACTGCTCCAACTTTAATCCAGTGTCATCCAGGATATAAAGATTTAGTTCATTTGCACTGTTTGCACAGAGTTATGCAGATGAACAAACTACAACTGTTGATGTATGTTCCCAAGCAGCAGTTCCCCCCTATCCTTTTAGAGCAGCTAAAATGTACATTTGTTTCTCCTCTTTGAAGCCAATAAACCCATATATCTAAAATCCATTTCTGTCATTATGAGTCTTCCAGGTGACCTCACCTGGTGTTGAGCTGGGCCCTCTCAACACAGATCTGCATGTTAAGTGTCAAAACAAAGATTTGAATTTTCCATATGACAAAGTCCTTTTCCTGATAGTAAAACAGAATGGAGACTTTTATAATCTCTTATACTGGCCTCCTATGCTGCTGTTAGCACAAACAGTATATTGTCATTAAAATGGACATTGCCAGTAATAAGCTCATAAATGCCAGTTTTAATTAAAAACTGTAATGGCAATTACAATTCAATTTAGGTGACCACAAATGATGCTTACCCAGTGAGCTTTCATATTGTTGCACTGAGAAAAATAGATACCATTTTCCTACCATAGGTTGTAATGCCAGCAGCTGTTTAAGTAAACCACATTAGATTCATTTGGTCTGTGAAACTCAGGTGAATTTTCAAAGTTTCAGCTCTGCAATTCCTGGTGATTAGAATGGGAGACATATGGCTACAGCTTACCGAACAGCTTTCACTGTGAACCTTTAAAACCTTGCATGGCTCTTACACAAAGCATGTGAACCAAAATAAGTCTTCTCTGTACAGTTATTTAACCTTTCATTAGAGATCTGTATGGTGCCTGGTCATATTGTAGAAGGAAGGGTAAAGGAAGAGAGGACACAGTCTCTCCCACTCCCTAGCGTTGTTTTGATTTTTGGAAAATTACAGGAAGACATTCTTGTATAAATTGTGGTTAATGCGTCTAGCAGTATCCCCCAAACTGTCAGACATGATGCCTGACCAAGCCTCTACCCTCCAGTGGGTCTGCTAGCATTTTTAAGCAGGTATTAAATGAGACAATACCACCTGAAAATTATTAAGCACTCCTCTGTCTGCCTCTGCTTTATTTTCAGGTCTATTCCAAACCTAAGCGGTACAGAACAGCTCAAATAACCTCTGCTAACATGCTACAGAATTAGCTTGTTCAAAACATGAACAGCCTAGTAATATAAGTTAGATGGTGCATAAATAACATGAATGTTATGCACCTGAATGTATGTTTTGTAATGAACAGTCTCTTGCCTGCACTTTGACAGCAGGGAAATGTGGGGCCAGGTCCCAGTTCCACTCCAGCTGCTTTCAGCAGCTCTTGATGCTAATAATGGTGCCTTGTAAATGGACCACCATTAAAATGCTTTTTCATCACAAATGGTACTTACCACTGGGATAGCTTCTAAATTTTCTCCAAATGTTTAAATCTGTATTCATTTACTTCTGGAAAAATAAAAATGTAAGGGGAAAGTATACCAGTGAATGGTTGTAATTAAGGCAGAGATAGTGGTAACGAGTCACCTTTTATATTATCACTTATTTGGAGTAATTAAAAAATAATGGAAATCAATTCAGCTCTGAGCTCAGTTAACAGAAAGAATAACCTACCAATAACTTACTCTGCCATTATTCCCTCCTAAAAGCAGACACGCTTTGTCTCCTGGAGTGAAAAAAAATACCATGCTCCTTCAGATCAGGAGGAGAAAATGCTACTTTCTTAGAACTACTTCTCTGTGCACCCAAATCACCTGCAAACTCAAATGAGAGTTTGAGGCATATAAGGAATGCAAGACCCACTACTTGCCATTTACTGAGTTGTTTCTTGCATGTAATTTCATCTCTTTTTCTCCCCTGTACTTTCTTTCACAGTATAGAGACTTGTCTGTAAGTCAAATCCAGTTGAAGACAGACAAGTGTACCCTAGCTAACATCCCCCTTTCCTGATTATCTGAATCTTCTTGTGTGAGAGCACATACAATCTTTGAATTCACTGTCACCACTGAGTTTATCTTTAGATTTCAATGTTAAGTCTCAAATAAAATGAGTACTTCTGAAACTTGTAAAAAAGATACTGGAATAGTGGAGAGGAGAGAGAAAGACGACAATCTTATATAGTACTTCAGAAAAAACATAAAGCAAAATGCTAGACTCTTCAGTTCATTAACCAATAAGATTTCATGGGGAGATGAAGCTATTGCCATTTTTCATTAAACTTTTCCCTACCACTTCTTAATTTTTCTCCTCAGTTGTTGTCTCACTTCTTTATGCCTTGCTAGTAACAAAGAAGCAATAGCTGTAGAAGTTTCATACCACAGAAATATAATTTTAATTGCTTTCATCAGTTTCCAGTTCTGATAATTGTTTCTTCCTTAATCAAGTCTATTCAATCATCTTGCCTGGTTTCTAGCTCCAAAGTGAGGACTGGTAAGGGAATGTTATTAACTTGTGGGGAATTACCCAGGCAATCTCTACCCTCATATAATTCTACAATGAATGCTATCATTACAAATAAACTGATGAAGCATACTGCAGGCTTACAGCTCAAACTCTGAACCTGACAGTCAGGACTCATCCATCTCTCAGACCACTACCCTTTCCTGCCCATATGTAGACATGAATAATATTCCCAGCAATGATCCCAAACAGGTCAGAAGAAGAGAATAGGAGGCTCTGGGCAGCAGGGTAGAGATGCACAGTTGATATTCTCATCAATTCTTCCCATTGAAGGTAAAGGCCAAACACGAAAGACCATCATGGAAGTAAACACGACTTGATGTAAGAGGGCTGTGCCCTGTTACTGTGGGTACAGGTGGTAAGCCTCCTAGCAAGGAAGCACTGCCTGGTGTAGGGAATTAGGAGAAGCCAGCCCACATGGGCGAGAATAAAAAGCACCTGCACCAGCCTCTCTGGGTGGCTGCTTCACCATCAGCAAGGCAGTAAACATTGCTGCAGAGCCTGTGGCCAGTGGAGGTGAAGCAGCTGCCAGGAGAGGCCATGAGGAGGACTCTTCTTCGGTTTGCTTACATGGAAGCTGTGTGTGCTTCCTTCAAGACTTCTGAGTCTGAGCCTGGAAAAGTGTGAAGTGGGGGAGCCCAACGAGCCAGAGATGTGCAGAGCAAGTAGGAAATTGCTCAGAAAAACTAGCAGTATTTCAATTTTCATAGATTCATAGGTGTTAGGGCCAGAAGGGACCTCAATAGATCAGCGAGTCTGACCCCCTGCATAGGCAGGAAAGAGCACTGGGTTCAGATGACCCCAGCCAGATGCCCATCTAACCTCCTCTTGAAGACCCCCAGGGTAGTGGAGAGCACCACCTCCCTTGGGAGCCCGTTCCAGACTTTGGCCACTCTAACTGTGAAGAAGTTCTTCCTAATGTCCAGTCTAAATCTGCTCTCTGTTAGCTTGTGGCCATTATTTCTTGTAACCCCCAGGGGCGCCTTGGTGAATAGAGCCTCACCAATTCCCTTCTGCGCACTCATGATGAATTTATAGGCAGCCACAAGGTCGCCTCTCAACCTTCTCTTGCAGAGGCTGAAGAGGTCCAGGTGCCCTAGTCTCTCCTCGTAGGGCTTGGCCTGCAAGCCCTTAACCATATGAGTGGCCCTTCTCTGGACCCTCTCCAGGTTATCCACATCCCTCTTGAAGTGTGGCACCCAAAACTGCGCACA
>NW_005842280.1:875317-899722 GCF_000455745.1 Alligator sinensis | reverse complement strand
AGTCCACTAGGACTCCAAGATCCCTTTCCGCTTCCGTGCCACCCAGCAGGTCATTTCCTAGGCAGTAGGTGTGCCGGACATTTTTCCTCCCTAGGTGCAGCACTTTGCATTTCTCCTTGTTAAATCGCATTCTATTGTTTTCTGCCCATTTGTCCAACCTGTCCATGTCTGCCTGTAGTTGTTTCCTGCCCTCTGGTGTGTCCACTTCTCCCCACAGTTTTGTGTGATCTGCAAACTTGGACAGAGTATACTTCACTCCCTCATCCAAGTCACTGATGAAGACATTGAAAAGTATCGGTCCAAGGACCGAGCCCTGCGGGACCCCACTGCCCACGCCCTTCCAGGTCGACACCGACCCATCCACCACCACTCTCTGAGTACGACCCTCTAGCCAATTCGCTACCCACCGGACTGTGTAATCATCCAAGTCACAGCCTCTTAACTTGTTCACCAGTATGGGGTGGGATACCGTATCGAAGGCCTTCCTGAAGTCTAAGTAAACAATGTCTACCCCTATGATGTCTACAAGTTCAATTTGTTGAACTTGATTTTGCTTTGTGTTTCTTATATGCAGAGGGTGTACCTGTGGACCTACAGTCTTACCTCAGCTGCAGCTAAGGCAGGGACTCTGAATAATGGGTCCTTAGCTAAAGCCAGCAGTGAGAGTAAAAGTGGTTGGCTCGGGGTGCCTGACCAAACACACCTAAATCTGCTCTGCTCAAAAGCTGTCCACAGCTGTGTACACTCAGAAGATAACAGTGAGAGGGCTTTGGATTCATCTACAATGGGCTGATGCCACAGGGAAAAGGATTTCTGTCCAAAGATGAAATCCGCCTGACAAAAATTCAAAGAGCATCTTTGAACACCTTGGGTGCATCACCATGAGTGCAAACGTGTGGTTTGGGTGCCTTCAAAGCAGATGCAGCCCACATTCATCTGTTACCTATGCTGCATTTTGTCAGTGTGGTGGCAAAATTAGATACCAGGAACTTCCAGTATTAAAAAAATGTGTTAAAAACAAGCAGCAGACACATGTTCTAGAAATGTGCACTGCAGCAACTGGAGTCTGGGTCCTTCACAGAGATCCTTTGGCAGCTGGCCAGAGTGCTACATCCCCCTGCTTTTCCAGCACTCTTTCTGAGCATGCTAGAGCAAATTAGAGCAGAGCATGGCTCACAGCAGCATGCTCTGGAGCGTGCCTGGAATCCAGGGTCTGTCCTGGGCCCAGTCACACTACCAGGACCACCTGAGCTGCCTTGCAGCTGGGCGGGGGTGCCAGCCGTGCACAGGCCCCCAAGTCTGAGGCACCCAGGCCTCAGCTGCAGACCAGCAACAGCAGCAGAAGGACCCAGAGGCCATGTGACATGCTGCAAGGCCAAAGTGAAGCCCATAAGCAGAGACAGACACAACTATTTACATTATATTGGTTTATTAATTTCCATGAGGCTCAGATGTCATTAGCCACAGACCCTTACTAGAGTCACAGGGCTTGGCCAGCCCATGTCTGTCCCAGACCGCTTGGTTTTCTTCTCCTGTCAGACCATTTCTACCAGCACATAAAGGCATGTGCCTAGGAAGTCCAGGCACCTATCCCAACCGTCAATGGAACACCTGAGTAGAAAGGGGTGGGGTGTACGGGAGGTGGAGCCCCACAGAAGACTCCTGGACATTGAGGCCTGCGCCCATCTCAACAAACCACATACAGTCATGTACCACCTCCTGATATCCTTTACATTATCATCAAATCATGGCAGGTGAGATATAGAAATAAGGAGGCAAAACACCTATTGAGAGTTTGCCACCCGGGGCCCCATCCTGGTATAGCCCATCAGTCTAGGTTCCACTACAATATATAGAATAGGGGATAATTGGCTAGGCAGTAGCACTGTTGAGAAAGATCTGGGGTTATGCTGGATCACAGGTTCAGCAATACAATGAAATCCCCCTAAAAAAGCAAATGCTATTTTGAGTTGCTTTAACCAAAGTTTGCCTGCCAAGGACAAACAGTGATAGTAACACTCTTCTAGGAGCTGGTTAGTCTTGATATCAGAAGTGGGCAATATATGGCCCATAGGCTGGATGCAGCACACCAAGGGATTTTATTCAGTCTGTGGTGGATCCCTTGGCCCTGCCTAGCCCAGGCCCTGGTGTGTTTGGCTGGTCCTGCCATTCCCTGGCACGCAGTGGGTCTGGGGCAGCCTGGTGGCCGTACTCTGCATCCCAGCAGCCCCAGCAGCAGCAGCTACTTCCAGCTGTCACTGACAGTGTCACCACCACTGCCAGACTCAGCCCCACTGCTTGGGCACCCCAGCCTATCTGCCCTGCACCAGGGGCACCAGATGGAATAGGCAGGTAGGCTCTCCATGAAGTCCGGCCCGGGACTTGCACAGGCAAGGCACACTCATCTGGGCAGATGGGATAGTGCTGCAGGCAAATGGAGTGTGGCATCTGGGAGCAGGACAGGGCTGCGGCAAAGGTGTGATCATGTGGTGGTTACAGCATGGGGCTGGGGCCCGGGACAGAGCCATGTTCCACTGCCCATATGTCCCTGTGACGGATATCAGTTCCATGTGCTGGGGATGCGGGCAGCAGAGCATGGCTCTACCCCAGGCCCTGGCCCCATGCTGTCACTGCCCCATAATCCCAGCCCTGGCCCCTTCCATCCTGCTCCTGGGCACTGCTCCACACTCATCCATGGCGCATCTCATCCACCTGGCTGAGTGTACCTTGCCCATGCAGGTCCTAGGCCAGTCTCCATGGAGACCCTGGGATCGCTGGACAGTGATCGTGGAGGGCTGGGCCCCAGGACAGAGTCACTTAGCTGTTGCAGGCTGAAGAGTATGGGGGGGGGGAGGGGGGCGGGCCTTCTGACCTGTCCCATGATGGCTCACCAAAGAGCTCTCCACTCTCCAGCCCAAATAATTGCCCACCCCTGCTTTATATGGAGTACTGAGTGAAGTTCTAGGCATATTTTAAGACGGATGAGGAGAAACTGAAGAGAATCCAGAGGAGAATGACCAAGATGAAAAGGGGTTAGAATACAAGCCATATGAGGAAAGGGTGGAAGGAATAGGTATTGTAGTCTGGAGCAGCAATTCATCACCCGTTGTCCCACAAGATCAACAATGGGTGACATGCGTTTCACCCAGTGAAGCACATCAGTGGTGCCAGGAGGTGTTCCAACACAGCTGATCGGCTTCATTTGGTGATCTCTATTTTTAGCCACAGTGCCAACACCACAGTCATCATGACAGGTTAAAGAACAAGAGTATCCTTGTCCCAGTGTGAACAGAACCATGGAATGATACCAGAACACTCCTGTAAAATTAAGAAACCGCACTGGTCTCTGACTGATCAATCAAGATACATGCACTGCAGGCAGGATGCACTATGAAAGAAAACTTCTGTTGTATGCTTTTTGTTTAAGGAGCAAAGATACAGTGGACAATAACAAGAAAAAACACAAATAATGTGGAAAATCTTCCCCCTGCTCTACAACCTGAGAAGCAAGGCATAATTCAGGCAACCAGATTGAAGCCATAACAGAAGAGAAAATACAACGTAAATGTACTCGTAATGGGGCCAGGCCCCATTACTATTGGTGCGGGGCAGACTGAACAGCCCCACATCCTGGGAGCACTTCCGCATGCCCACCCCAGGCCTGAAAGGACTCTCTGAAGGCTGAGAATCCAGGTCCAGGGATGCAGTAAGCCTGCCAGCTGTCACAACCCAGTGATTTTGGTGCCTCGGCACGATGGAATTTTCCCGCCACGAGAGCCTCTTGCAAAGTAAAAGGTTTTCTGTTGCAGCAGAAAACCCCGGTGCCAGAGAGTCCCCGCCATTCGAATGCAAATTTGTGTCCCGCTATTGGCTAGTTCTAAATTATTCCTACGTGGCGGCTAGTAATTGGCTTGCTAGCCGTTTAAAATTTCGTGCGACTTCCGCCCAAGTCGGACAACTTTGAGCACGCTGCAGAGTGCCTCTAAAGAGATCTGACTTGCGGCTAGCTGATCGATAGACTGATCGCCTATCGATTCTTCTCCCCGTCGCCGAGTGCAATCCCCGATTTACCCTTGCCCTGCCGGCTTGATTTGTGGACGGATGAGCTAGCCTGAGCCTTGCCAGCTGGAACAACTAACATAGTTGTTCATACGACCGGACTGTCAGCGTCGCAGCTACAAGCATCGTAAGTAAAGTTTTGCAACCAATTAAGCCTTGTCTGCCTCTCTATTCACCAGCCCGCCCAATGAACGAGCAATTATTAAATCACCTCGAGTTGGCTCTGGCCGTCCGAGACACCAGCAAGGGAGCTAACCCAGGTGTGGTGAATGACAAAGAGCTGGCCATGTGGACCAGCATGGGAAGAGAATAAAAGACACTGAAAGCTACTGCAGGGGTGGCTGCACTGGCAGGGAACAAGGCTGCCTGATCAAGCAACCGCCAGGAGGGGCCAAGGCAAGGCTTCTTATCTGTTTGTGACCAGAAGGTGAGGCCTGGGAAAAAGCCGCATGAAGCCAGCGAAGAGTTAAGTAGCAGTTTATTTGTTTAACTTCGCTTATTTTGCATTTCTTGCAAGCCCCTGGTGGCCTCATGGTGTTATCCACTACCTCTGCTACAGCAGTGACAAGGGCCATAAACAGCGAGTCCTTAGCCAAAGCCAGCAGCAAAAGTAAAAGTGGTCAGGCTCTGCTGGCATGACCAAACATGCCTGGCTGTAATCTGCCCAAAAGCTACCCATAGCAGCGTACAGTACTCAATACAGGTACCACAAAATCCCCATAAAAGCTTTCGTATAGCCGTTTCTCCTATCCTGTGCTCCCAAACACCTTGTACTCCTAAGCTCCTGCCAGACTTTACATGTATTATGCAACTGAGTGGTTAATTGTGCAATAAATTTACACCAGCCACACATGCAAAGTAATTATCACTCTATAAACATTTCCATCCATCTATGAAGAGTAAAGCAGATGGTTTCCATCAGCTTTAATTTGAATGTGTGGTGGCTGTCCAGGAGTGGACTTCTGATAATCATCCCACAGGGACCACTGCATTCAATGACTTCCAGACTCTAGAGAGAAAGTCAAGCGATGGGAATAGGAAACAAGACCAAGTCTGAGTTCCAACAGTAGTTCAAGTAAGCTTCAGGAGCCCTCTGGGCTGCAAAAAAAAACATGTTTTGCCTGCGCCAATCAAATAGCAATCATCCGCTTTGTCATATACTCCAGTTCAAAAAGATTTATTTTTGTGTCTTCTGTGGACTCCAGAATGGCACATCTTGATCACAAAGAAAAGGAATTACTATTTGTAGATCTTAAAATATGCTTATTAGAACATGGTAAAAGCTACCTAAAATCTACTTTCTTATGGAGCTGAAGCATAATACTTTTGTTTAACAGCATTCTCAGAAACTCCCAAGGGTTTTTTTTCTTAAAGAAAAATAAGATGAATTTGGAAATTATGCCAAATACTAAATACAGCAATTACTATATTTTCTTGCATACCACATGCCCCAGATAAGACGCATCTTATTTTTAGAAGGCTGAACATAGGAAAAAAAGCTTGTTCCTAGCTTACTGTGTGTTAAAGAGTATCCAGGAAGTTTGGCATCCCAGTGAGGCAGCAAGTACTTCCTGGTGTGGCAGAACAGCAACAAGGCTAGAACCCAGATCCTTGTAAGGACAGTACCAAAACTGTTACCTCTTTATTGCAAATAGTTCTTTATATAAGTTCCTGTATATAATATAGTGTTATTTCCATACCACAGGCCTCATCAAGATACTACAAACTGCATACAGAAGCTTACTTGCCCGGAGCCAGCTCAACTGCTGCTTCAAGCTCCAGTACTCAGTCAATACCTACAGCTGAGGGTTTACACAGGACCCTGCCCCATCTACCAGCTGGTATCAGACAAACAGCAACCATCTTGGTACCATTAGAGCACACTGTCTGCTTTTATTCTAGTGAAGAAAAATTAACTTCCCTGATTAAAACATACACCACAACTTTGGAGGGCGGATTTTAGAGGGGAAAGTATACATCATATGCGAATAAATTGAGTATCTGAAGAAATATATATGAGACACCATCATTTGGACTGAAACCCTGCAGTTTCTGATTGATTTCCAAAAATTCAAACATCATCACCCCTCCATCAGACTCTCTCTTGAATACTCTAACACCAGCATTTCCTTTTTGGACACCATGATCAATATCCAAAATGGTAAAATACAGACCACAGTATACAAGAAACCCCTGGAACAACATACATATCTCCACAGAACCAGCAATCACCCTAAACACACCAAGAAGCTGTAATTTACAGCCAAGCCTTCTGTGGTGGAGCACCTTTGGGGGTGTTTGCGACTCGAGGGCTTTCACAGGCTCCGAGGGGAGCCTGCTTTGGCGGAGCAGCAGAGGGAACCTCCCCCAGGAACTATTTTAAAGGGGGGAGGTGCATGGGAAAGCACCTCTGGTGTCCGCCACTTTAAGAGCCTAGTGAGGCCCTGTGAACAGGAGGCCTAAAATGAGGACCTGGGAGGAAAGAGCGCGAGGTGGGTCGCAGTGAGCAGTGGGCTTGAGGGTAGGTCCTGCTAACATGCGGGCCAGGTTAGGGCCAGGTAAACCTTTGGGTGCCTGAGGCCACAGGTGGGCCAGAGGCCAATTGGGTGGAGTGGCTGAGGAAGTGCCATGGGTAAACAATGGGGTGAGTCAGGAGCCCCTAATTCAGAGCAGCTGGGTGAGCAACCCAGTGAGGGAATAGAGGCAGAGTCACTCCAGTGTTCTGCAAACCACCCAGGGCTCACTTGGATGAGGGTTGTGGGAGAGGCCCAAGAGGCCACGCACTTGCTGGCCAGAGAGCATAGGGAAACAAGCCCCAGGATCCTTTGGGTGAAGGCAGAGTGAGTGTGGCCCTGGAAAAAGGAGGGGCGGTATGAGAGTGCCCCCACAAAGAGGCAGTATGAGAGAGACTGTGTGAGAGGCGGTGGAGTGGGAGAGGCCTCAGTGAGAGGAAGGCGGTATGGAATGTGGCCTGTAATAGGGCAGGAAGTGAGAGGCCTAACACTGAGATTAGTTGAGCCTGGCTTCAGGCTGGAGCAGAGCTCAGCTGTTAGGAACCTCTGCGAGGCTTGGGATGCAGTATAGGGGTGGTTGGAGCTGCATACATAGGTCCAGGAGAACAGGGCATTCTAAGGGCAGCCTCCTGCCTAATTAACACCTTAATTATGTGTCATCAAGGCATGGCAGAAGAGAATGGCAGGCGGCATGCCCAGAGGCAGGTGAGGAGACTAGCACTGTGGCTAGTCAGGGAGTTCCCACTTTGCCCCACCTTCCGATACCACTGAATTTGCACTGAGGAGAACACCCATGATCGTCACCTCACAAATATCAAAAGGGCCTTCGCCCAACAAGGACACTCCTCAAGAGAGATAGAGTGTACTTTTGAAAGAGCCGCCCAGATACCACATGGCCTTTTGCTGCAGTACAAAAAGAAAGTCCCCATGAGTCGCACACTATTAATTATTTATGACATAACAGCCTTCCCCTGGAACCCACAGAGAAAATCCTCAAACAACTGCAACCCATACTAGAAGAAGACCCAATTCTTAAAGAGGTCTTTTCAGAACTACCCATCCTGGCCTTTAAACAAGCACCAAACCTCGCTAATGTCATCACCAGAAGCAAACTTCCTATGACACAAACCAAATGTATCTAGACCATGCCAGGACAAGAAATGCAAAACCTGCCAACACATTTCCACCCCTTCTATAATAAACACATCCCACAACAGAACTATCACCATTCCTGGATCTTACATCTGCACCTCCAGAAATGTTATATATCTCATCCAGTGCACCAAATGCCCTGATGGAAAATATGTAGGAAAAACCAAACAACAACTGTGTACCAGAATGAACACAAACCAAAAATTCATCAAAGACAAAAATATCCAATTACCTGTGGGTGCACCCTTCTCACAAGACAATCACTCCTTCTCTAACCTCTCAGTTTTAATCCTCACAAGAAACTTACAGAACACCTTTTGTAGACGAGCCTACGAACTTCACTTCCTAAATCTACTGGATGTAAAAAATCATGGACTCAACATAGACATTGGATTCATGACACATTACAACCTGCCTGACATCTGATTTACCAGCTTCTTTCATTCCTTGGAGATCTCAGAACAACTATAGAGTCTCCTTATGACTGGAGAAGGGTGTTTGTACCTGAAAGCTTGCAAAGAACTTTGTTCCAACTACTCAGTTGGTCTAATAAAAGATATCACATCTACCCAAAGAACCTTGCTTGCCTAAGAGACACTGACAGTAGCTTGAATTTTTAGAATGATAAATTCCCCACATGCACATACATGCACGGACATGAGTTAAAGCTACCACCTGTATTTTTTCACATTGCTGCAAGGATTTGAAGGGTAGCACTTATATATTGCTTGCACTAACAATATTAAGTTTTACAAATTAAAAGTAATAGTGTGTACCAAAGGGACAAAAACATAATTGTATAGTTGTCTTTTCCAAGAAATGGAGTATCCTTCCTTTCATACAACTCTTAGAAGCTTAAGTCAGCTTATCTACAACCTGCAAGCTACTGCATTTACGCAGCACATCATAATTTTAACTCACTAGGTTAACATTAGTGAATTAGATAAAAAAATGTAAATGCTACCCTTCAAATCCTTGCAGCAATATGAATACAAATATAATTGCTGAGGCATTTGAAAGTGACATTTATTTATGGAGGAAAGCTTTCAAATTCAATAACCATTCCTTTAGCTGCTGTAAGTGGCAATCACACCAATATACTCATGATCTTAGACTACTTTTTTTTACTTTTTTCAAGTACTGCTGAATAACATTTGCACCAAACGAGTGTGTTTGTGTAACTCCATTTTACCTGTGGCAAGTCAAAGGGTGTTTTTGATGTTTCGGGCATTATGCCTAGTAGTTGTATGTGAAGATTGTTCTGGAAGCTTTTAAGCAAAGTTTAGACAAACACTCCAATGTGCAGTTAGTAGGGGTGTGTGAAGTGGGCAGTATTCAATTCGAATTCGGCCCAATTTGGGGGACAGCAATTCAGTTCATTGATTCAGATCATTGTCCCGATTCAAATCGGCCAGATCTGAATCTGAAGATTCAATTCTGATTCAGAGAATCAGCGATTCGGCTATAGACCCAGCTTTATATGATTTTTCTACATACCTTGAGGTACCAGACACAGCTCATGAACACTGTGATGCCGGGGTGGATTAAGCATCCCACAGGAGCGCGGGGGGCTCCCCTGCGCACTTGGCGGAGGACCTGTAGGTGGATCAGAAGTACTTCTGGTTCCACTTCCAGATCTGCCACCGAGCGTGTAGTGAACTCCCCCACGTTCCCATGGGATGCTCCATCTGTTCCACCATCTCAGCATTCACAAGCCACACCTGGTACCTCAAGGTACATAGAAAAAAACATATAAAGCTGTGTCTATGGCCGAATTGTCAAATCTCTTTGAATCGAGTTGGAGGCTTCCGATTCAATTCAGAGATATTAATGGGTCTCCTGATTCGATTCAGATTTGGAGATCTGGCCACTGAACTGGGCCGAATCTCCTCCGAATCAAATCAGTCACTGAAGCTTCACACAGCCCTAGCAGTTAGCTATTCAGAATTGCACTGTCTTAGGTAGTTACAATGCACCACATATCAGAAAGATGACACATGCATTTATACTACTTTAGAACCTAGGATTCTTCCACAAAAGACCCTATTGTGCTAAGCACTGTGGAAGAGTTCCCACTTGTTATCATCATGCCCCCATTCCCTAATGGAAAGAAAGTTTCTACAGACCAAAACTTATGCTCTTTCAACTGGTATTCTCTCTCTTCCCTATCTGGATGGCTTGTGTAACTAACCAATTAATTAAAAAAATAACAGTTTGCATTAGGATAATTAGTTACATATGGCAATGATATGGAATAAATAAAATGAATTGTAATTATTCTCTACTTGAGAATGATGAATTAAAAACTGTATTTGCTTCAAACAGTCCTGAAGCTTTGAATAAAGAATACATTCAAAATTATGTTCTGTTCACAGACAAGCCACAAACAGAAATAAAAGCAAAATTTTCTGAATAACTTTTGCTAATTACTTGGTTTACTTTTGCCCAGATATTTCCTCCATAGGCTGCCATCTGCCAGAAAATATAAGCTCCATATTATGGGAAATATATTATTGCCATTTGCTGATCAAATGCATAGACCATTCCCATATACTTCAAAGATATGCACTGTGAATTTCCAGCGACAATAAAATAGGCACGCATGCAAATTTTCAGGTTGTATTATGCTTTGAGAACCTGACCTTGATGATCAAATGTCCTTTGTAACTTAAGTCATACACTGTTCAAATGGAAATGAATAGCTTCAATAGGTAAAATTGACCTACTTTTATACTAGGTACCTAATATTCTTAATGTCTTAAGATAAAAGAAGAAATATGGTGAAGAAATGCAAGTCCTATCACCATTTTTAATAAACCCCAATATGCAAAACTGTAGAAACACCAATTCTTTCACATAGAAGTCTTTGGAACGTCAGCCTTTCAATAACTGTACATTAGCTGCACTTGGAATGGCTGCTACTCCTAATCTTCCCTCTTTGTAAACAAAGAGCATTTGTTTTTCCACACACACCTGAAACAACCCATCTTTAACAGGACCTTTGATTAATGTCTACATATCCACACCCAGTAGCTGCATGTCTGGGCACAATTTCCTCCTTAAGTGTGCAAACATAGGGTTTACATGAACAGTGTTAAATAATGAACTATTGGCCTTTAATGGTTAAAACTGGAGGGGGGGGGGGAGGCGGCTGGCATGGACGGACGGACTAAACAGATTTTTCACAAAGGCATCCTTACCTGTTCATATTCATGTATTTACATTAGAATGGTGTTTCTCTAAGCAGTCTAAAAGTTAGTGTGTCAACCAGGCCACCTGCAGCTTTGTACAATGTAAAAAAGATCCCTTCAGAACATATGTGCCAAATTTAGACATTTTACCAGAAGGCAAAATTCCAGTAGCGAATACCGATCTGTAAATGTTACTTGAACCTGGTTTTATTTTGGCTCTTAAACTTAAAACAGTGCTCCCATTAATGCTGTTGCCACAACTCATAGTAATAATGAAGTAATCCCTGCAGAACAGTATTTTTTTCAGTTACTTTCTGCCAAGGCATGACTATTCAGAAGACTTTAATCCTAGGTTTGCATCAGAATGTTGTTTCAGAATGCAATTGCTCATCTCAAGCACATACCCCAGAGGCTAATACTGCATTTGCTGAGTCACTGTAAGAAGAGTCATGTCATGACTCTGAATCAGCTGGGTTAAGGTTTCAAATACGTTTTTTCATCTTTCAGAACTTTCTGCCTTTTGTCATTGTTATATCTAGACAAAGGTGGATCTGACCCAGTGCCTTCTATATTAGGTTTTGTTCAGAACTCCATTAGCTTTGACAATGCATGCAAATCAACTCCTTAAGTACATAAGGATATTTTTTTTACTGTTGTGAAAGGGGGGGAAGAATGTAACTTCTAGCTTCAGGCAGAGAAAACTTTGAATGTACTTAGATCTAGAAAATTACCAATGGTACCGCTAAGTACTTTGGTGAATAGAATAATCAAATGTATAAGTCACATCTGGGACATTCGGTCTCTCTCTAATGCTGTGTCCCCAGAACACATTCTAGTCCAACTCTAAAAGAAAAAAATAAAACAAAACCCCAAATTATAAATCTGGTTGCTGCACCATTTTTCATTAGGAAAAAAATGCATTTGTTTTTTTCCATTAATTCCTCACTCCCTTTTTTCTCATCAGCGACCCTTTGCCTCACTTGGAAGCAGTGTGGGCTCTGACAGGCTCTATCCAGCCCTTCAGTTTAGAGATACTAAGCATTATGGAAACAACTGTATATTTAGAGTAGGAAAATTCTGCAAGACTTTTGTTGGAATGACTAGCTAATATTGTCTTTTGCATGGTTGCCCCTGTATGGTAAACCAGATCTAGAAAAATCCTCTTCACAAAGTAACCAAATTACACACAGATCTCCGTTCACCACTAATATAGTCATAAGGCAGTAGCATGACTCAGGAGGTGAGGGCTGCCACCTTTAGGAGGATACAAAAACAGCTGCTACTGCCCACAGTGCAGCAGCCAGTGTTGTCTCTTGCACTGCCACCCCCCAGGGCAAAGAGCTGCCCTGTTTTACCTCCACTGTAAGGTTAAACGTTACAACTATTTAGCAAATCCCACCAACAAAACACAGAAAGTGAAGAAAACTAGTTGATTTAAATTAAGTGCATAATGCAACACGTAACTTTTTGTGTTAAAAATGCCAGGAGAGGTTTAATGACCGCAAGTAGTTAAGACTCTGGATTCAGTCTCCATACGAAAGACAGGGCCTCCAACAGAACATTTTCTAATATAAATATGGTGTGTTGGAAAAGGACCAGTCCAGAATAAAGACAGCTTCCAACCCATTACTAAAACAACTTCATGTTCACAGTTATTGTTTGGATGTGTTCCAACCAAGCAAATCCATGAACAAAAACCTAACTTATGGGATCTGACAACAACATGACAATTTAAAATTGCTTGGCCTTAGCAGCAGCAGAACAAGTATGAAGCTCTCCTTTGCTAACTGGCAAGTAGCTCAAGGTCTGTTGATGCAGACAGAACAGTAAGAGCTTAAGAATGTGTCACCTATCTTGCTTGTTAGAAACTACAGAATAAAATATTTTGTGGCCTTTAAACCTTTACTACTGGTAGTGCAGGTGGACCCAATATCTTGAAGAGAGCTGCTACATGCAAAAGTTTTAACTAAGGTATGAATTTAAGCCAGTATCATTATACTAGTGTACTTACCAGTGCTGCCACTCAAATTTAAAAGGAAACAGTGTTTTGGGGTTTCTTCTAAAGTGTCTCTCATGTAATTTTAGAAGGAACATAAGTTAAACTGAAAAAAGCCAATGTCAACAGCTCTACATGGAATAAATGTATAACATGGATCAGACATTAGAACTTCATACATTCATACAAACCCTATGCTGAAAAATCAAAGAACCTGAAGTTTATCTTAAGAATAATACAGTTCCAGTATGTTCAGCTTCTACAGTATATCGACTGTGTTTTAAACATTACTTAGGTGTTCTGGCTAAAGGAAGTAAAACAAAAATCAAATCAATGATATCGGGTATACAAGCTTTCTGGTATTCACCTAGTATTTTCAGTTAGTCTACATAAAAAAATCTAGCTACGGGGTTTACAAGTTGCAAGTTTGTACATTAATAATAGAATGTGTGTTTCAGTTACCAATAATCTACCCATATATCGAAGAGAAGCTATATCCATAGTACAACAAGGAAAAAAAAGAAACACAATTTATCCAAATACAGCATATATGAATAGAGAGACATAGAGAGATGGAAGGGATACTCCTTCCTTATAAGGATTACTTCTGCTAGTTTCTACTAGTTTTCTTCCACCAGTTCTAGCATTAAATGTAAGAGTCTGTATCCACCCAAATGCCATAGGCAGAGGTGAGCCAGTGGGAAATGTTAAACAGATTTCTGCTGGGTGGTAATGCCTACACATTACTTATAGTGTCCCCCACAGTGATCAATCAGCTAAGACCATCAGTGCTTCTATCCATGAATTCAAACCTATGAATTTGTCACCCTTATGTTCATACTATCTTCCGGATGTTCATTTTTTGACAAATACTCTGCCTCCTCATTTAGACTGGGGAAAGACAGAGAGAGAAGTCACTGAAGTGGAGTACTCCATCCACTTCAAAAGGGATGTGGCCAGCCTGGAAAGGGTTCAGAGGAGGGCCACCCGCTTGGTGAGAGGGCAGCAGGACAGGCCCTATAAGGAGAGACTGAGGGACCTGAACCTGTTCAGCCTCAGCAAGAAGAGGCTGAGGGAGGACCTAGTGGCTGCCTACAAACTCATCAAGGGAGATCAACAGCAAATAGGTAGAGCCCTTTTCTCCCCAGCACCACCTGGGGTGACAAGGAACAACAGTAATAAGCTGATGGAGAATAGGTTTAGGTTAAAGATCAGAAGGCAATTTTTTACAGTTAGGGTGGCCAAAATCTGGGAACCAACTTCCCAGGGAAGTGATCCTCACCCCTACCTTGGGCAAATTCAAGAGAAGGTTGGACGATCACCTGTCTGGGGTCTTGTGAACCCAGCATTCATTCCTGCCTGTGGCAGGGGTTCAGGCTAGATGATCTGTTCAGGTCCCTCCTGACCGTAGCTACTATGAAACTATGAAGTTAAAATAAGTAAAAAGAGAGAAGCCAGAGAAAACACATCTTTGTAAGGGACAGGCATTCAAAAAGCTGGAGCCTGAACTGATTCACTCTTTGTAGGTTAGTCTAACCTGGCTAGCCTGAATCAGTTTGTAACTGCACAATCATCTCAGAAATGCAGGCACAATGCCTGCAGTGGCTCAAGCTAGAAGATGGGGGGCGCTAGAGCAGCCCACCCTCAACTTGAACAATGCTGAGCTGAGTGGGGGCAGGGCTGGGCCCTGGCAGGACACTGTGATTAGAGATGGGTCCCACCCCTTGATAACAGAGCATTTATTGGGTCTGTTATCAGCATTTAATACTCAATCAGAAAACAAAGCCTCTCTCATTACAAGCTCTTAAACAGCTTTTACCAAAGGAAAATGCATACCAGTCTCTGGTTTCTTTACTATTCATTCCATCTAGGAAGAGCACACACCAACTGCAGATGCTCCCTCAGCCTGATGAAGGGTTTTTAAACCCAAAAGCTTGCTAAGAATTTTTTCCCCAATTATTTAGCTGTTTTAATAAAAGATACCAAATTTACCCAAAGAACCTTGTCTGCCTTTTCCAAAGGAAGGAATGCAGGGACATTACCATCTGAGCTGTTGATTACCTCCAAAAAGCCCTAAGCGGACACTGTCCTATCTGCCTTACACAGCATAAGCTAGCATACCACATGCTGGCTACAGTCTGTGTTGTGGGAAAGAAAAGGAAGGGATCTCTGTTTAAGCAGCAAGTGGCAGGGGGGAGGGGGAGGGCAGCACAGGGAAGCGAGCAGACCCTGCTACGCCTGCAAGTCTCTGCGGGAGCTTCTGCCAGGGAACAGAGGGGAGGGGCCAGCTCTGCTGTGGAGAAAAGAGCCCTTCCCTGCCCAGAGAGCATGCCGGGATGCTGGGGGTGTCTGGTTTAGATTAAACCAGCAAAGGTCTGGAACAGACATTGCATAAACCAGTTTGACCCAAATCAGTTAAGTCTGATACTACATTCAACCAGGTTTATCTCAAACCGGTTTCAGCCATTTTCAAACTGGTTTATGTGCACTGAACATCTGTTAAAAGATTAAACCAGTTTCTGATCACTTAAACCAGTTTATGTGTAATGGCTGTCCCTTTGGAAACATTAGAGAAAACTTTAGGAGAAACTAAATTTAGCATCTAACATGGAAGAACTACACTAAAGGGATATTTGGAGGAAAGAGATGAGGCAGAAACCAGAAGAAAGTGATAATGAGAGAGGACAGAAAAGCAAATAAAAGGAAGAGAAAATGGAAAAGAAGAACAGGGAAGAACACAGCTAATACAGGAAACGTTTTTCTGTTATAGAACTATTGTAGTGATCACACTTTGAACTCAGAGCATTAGCCTCAAAATATACAAATATTTTTTCCAGTGTTGGATAACACCCAAAGTGAGCCCAATATGCCCTATATCTACTCTTTTTACAGCACATTTTTTTTAAATTTTAGTAATAGTAAACAAGTTTGGTGCAGGAAAAGCACTGTGCATGCCCAACGCTTCCCAAAAGATTATGCAACTACAGCAAGATAGGGTGGAACTACAGGAACACACAGGCTCCTTCACAGGCATTACATAGCTTTGCTGTATTGAAAGATTCTCTCCCCAGGATCTCCTAGGTCTCTGCAGCCATAGGACGTGCACATCTCATTATTCAGATGAAATGCACAAATCCAAAGACTTAGCCATTAAAAAGGCAAGAGAGGCTGAACCAACTGAGCAAGCTGAAAGACGAGACTAAGCTACAAATCCATAAGCATACAATGCTATACTATTATAATATACAAACTTACACCAGAAATATTTTTTAGTGTTTAAAATAGGGGGAAAACTCAGGAAGTGCTCATGCTTTTGAAAACATGATACTCAACATCTATGGACAAATAAATGGTGGAAAATGAATCTCTGACTTAGGTCACACAGAGAAAACACTGGGTTTGCATAAGTTTTCCCTAATGATCTTTAATCCAGAGAGACTTCATTCCTCATTAGAATTTTTTGTGGTAATTTAGCTTGTTCACCTGGAGTGCACATTAGCTTTAATATTTTAAAGAGCTGACATTTGTCAAGGGCTGTCTAAACATCACATTAAACTAGTGAGGTGAGAGAACATACTGGAGGTTAAAAGTATTGCCAGCAATGCAGGAGGACTACTTGACTGCACTGTAAATTGATTTTTAAAGCACAAAAGGATATTGGCCTCTTCCAATCAAACTTTTGCCAAGTACATTCAGAATAGTATACATGATTATTACGTACCATTAAAATTTTAGTTAGACTCAAGCTATACAAATGCAGATCTGGACCTTCAAGCTTTTACTCACAAAAGACATTCCAATAACTTCACTGTATTATGTGCATAAACTGCAATCCTGCAAAGGCTTATACAGGTGCTTTGTATGAGATTCCATGAATTTATTATATGCAGTGTACATAACTGTGTTAAAAATTAAGCATATATTATGCCTCTATAGTTACGACTTAAATCCCGCAACTAACATTTTTGCAGGTTTGGCTCTTGAAATTCTGATATTGTGTTGTGTAGGTTAAGGTGCAAAATATGATTTTGATATAAGGAAAAATCCAAGTTTTATAAAAGCTCAGGAAGGGGGAGTTCCCTCCTCAGTCCACCCAACCTCTCCTTACATTCTGTCTAAACCTCTCCAGGCCAAAATATGCATTGAGCCCAATTCAGTGATTACATGAATGGTAATTTTAATAACACGTTAATAACCTGAAATAGATTACACAATTTACAGTATGCTTTTCTGGCTAACTTGAATTACTAAATGTCCATTTCTGAATGTACCTTCTGTTTCCTTTGGCCACCTCATGCTTTCCTCAAGCAAACAGAACAGCTCCCCAGTCAAAGTTCATGCTCTGAAGACTTCTACCCTATCTATGAAACCACATAATCACACAACACTGCATTTAAATGAACAGGTTTGAAAACACCTTTAGCCTGTAGCACCTTGAGGACAGAACCTTTGTGAGATATATTGAATTCCTAGTACCACAGCAGTTTGCCTAAATTACAGAGCTTTCCAAATCAGTCAGTTAGCTAATTTTTTTGGTTTTGGGCATTTCAACTAGACTGTTTAGCAAAAAAAACCAACCCCAAAACATACTAATTTTTAATCTTCCCTTAACATACACTAAATAAGAGGTGGCCAAACTGTTGCACTCATGACAAAAGTGGCAGAGGCAGCCTCTCTGTAGCACAAAGCACTTTTAAGAGGGAACATAGCAGTAGGTAGGTAGGGCAGAAAGCAGAAAGCAGAGCAACAAGTCAGACAGGGAACAAAATGCAGGAAGAAGAAAGCAGAGCAGCAGATCTGGCAAAGGAAAAGTGGTGGGGGAGGTCAGACTGGCACTCAGGGAGAGTGCAGGGCTAACTTGTGGTATGCCTGCCAAAAAGGTTGGCCCCCACTGCACTTAATAATAAAAACACATTCATGAGAACTTTCCTAACTATACATCCTGCCCCTGCATGACTTCGAAAGCAAACTTTGAATGTGCAGCATTGGAAAAGTAGAAAGAAATTCACAGGGAGCTCAAATAGCACCATTGTGCATACTGTGTTAAACAGATACGCTGATGTGTACATACTCACCCCACATGCTCCCTCATGGTTGTGCTGTGTGGCAGAGGAGAGGCTTCCATTTCCATTCCTCACTCTCCAGTCCATCAGAGACATCACCATAGGCTTTTGTGACATTAGAATAATTGGGACAGTGCAAAATAATCCTTTAAGTTCCATCACAAGGTCCATTTTGCCCCACTGTGCCAGGTTCCCAAAACTTCAGCAGAGATACACCACTTCTACTAGTACCCACTGCCATGCTTGTCACTCTTACTGAGTCTCTACTGTATACCACCCACCCCAGGGGCTCTCACTTTGAGTCCTTCCCTGCCCACTCCCTCAGTAACTTTTCTAGAGAATTCAGCTGATGCAAAACTCCCATCCTTTCTGGACAAAGAAAAGCAGCAGGCAAGCCCTGCTGCCTTCAGACTCTCCTTCCTGAGTAAGTCAGCATGCAAACCCTTCTACTTTTCTCTCTAGCTTCAGCAGATCTGGCTCAAGAAGATCCACTGGCAAACCCCTTTCCTGCTCTCAGCTCTTTTCAGAAGATCCCTCTACAGACTGACAGACAGCCTGCCCACCCTCTCCCCTTCCCCCCTCAAGGACCTCTTCTCCAGTTCTCAGCTAAATGCCTCCTGCAGGTATGTCACTGCTTATCCTTCTTCTTCGTTCTCCCTTTACTTGTCTCACATGTCATCCCTCAGCCCCATATCAGGTCCAGCAGGAGTACACCTGCTCCAGTACAAGGACATTTTATTTCAAGGGGTCAGTGATCCTGCGGAGACAAGATGACAACCACCCAGGGTGGGTGGGGAGAAAGGGAAGAAAAAAACAAAACCACTTAAGATTATTTTAAATAGAAACAATTTCTTCCTTTTCCCCCCATATTTGTTTACTTGAAAGTGCTTTTCCAGAGTAGGATTGCCAACTCCAAGCACTTAAAATAAATAATGAAAAAGCCCCCCCAAAATCACAAGATGTAAAATTTTTAAACCAAAGATATTTTTTATAGAAAGAAACACAAAACTAATATTTTTATTTGCATTCTAACTTTGGAGCCTCTAGTGTTCATCTTTTCAAGCTTTTCTTCAAAACCATGAGAGCCAGAAACACTTTCAGGTAATCCCACACTTGACACTGGTCTTAAAGAGAAACACCAAATACCATTAGACTCATAATAAAATCAGAAGTTCTGGCCACATTGGTAGCTTGCTCGTGCTATCTGCATCCAAGGGCTTTCTGTACAGATCACCATAATAGCTTATGAATACTTGAGAAACAAGATGTGTAGTTATATCCATGATTAACTTCCTGAACTGTTCCAATCTTCTCCCTCACCAGATGTTAGAAAACTATTCAGATACATTTACATGTTACAAAAGGAAGCCATACCCATTCATTCCAATTCCTTCATTGTCGCCTCTCTCAATATGGACAGATTTCTGTACTTAGTCACTTTCCCCACTATTGTTCATGGCTCTTTCTCTGGGTAATATAGGACACAACTAAAAAGGAACCTGCTTGAACCCCCCCCCCCCCCCCCCAAAAAAAACCCTAATACAAAAAACATGCAAGGTTAGGTACAGAGGGACTTTTTTTTAAATAGGAAGACTTAAGGTTGGATAAGGCTGGATAGGCATCTGGCTGGGGTCATGTGACCCCAGCGCTCTTTCCTGCCTAGGCAGGGGGTCGGACTCGATGATCAGTTGAGGTCCCTTCCGACCCTAGGATCTATGAACTTACGCCTACAAATTGATTATGTACCTTAAAATCCAAAGATAAAGCAACAGCACATGCAATTTAAAAAAAAATAGATTTGTAAAACTATATCAAAATAGGTCATCCAATGTGCAATGTGCAATCAGTAACCCAGGTACAGAAATTTTAAAGAGATTTTTACCCAGTTTTTAAAAAAAGTTATTCGTGTACACTTTGTACACCCTCATGGGACTTGTGCTTAATTTGGTTAAGAGCCCACTGCTCTGAATATTCAAAAAGATTTAAAAATTAATTAGACTAGACTTAGAATTGTGATTTGGTTCAGAAAAATGCTACACAATAGGCAGCATGCAATATCAACTTTTCAAGTTTAGTAAACACATATCCTGCAGTTTTAGATGTAAAAGTAGTTCATTTATGTGAGCAGCTCTTACCTTAATTCTGAAGATAAAAGCCTCAAGCAAAATTCTTCTGAGTCCAAGGACTTAGCTCAATAGGTCCAAAAGCATTTCGTTTGTTTGATTTAAGAAGAGGTGTTTAAAACCTCCTTTATTTCAGATCCGTGAAAAGTCAATATACAATAGGTGGCATCTTCTTACTCAGTTGATCTGTTCCTCATTTGAATCTGCATGCAGATTACTTATTTTTGCGACACAAATAAGATTTTACTAGCTCACCAAGAGTGAGCTGGAATTCCTGGTCAGGCAGCATCAGGTTACAATCAGAAACTCCTGTGTAAACCCACCCACAGCACTCAAGTTGCACAGGTGTCACTGAGGGTGCAATGTTAGGCAATGGAACTGCAAAAGTGACACGGCTCTCAGAGCAAACTCAAAGGGCTGTGGTAGACCATTGTTTTTCCATCAGCAGAATCCTACAAGTCCCTATCTTTTAGTCCCCTTAGAGCCATTGGAGGGACAGAACAGACCTAAGGACTCCCCAATTTAGAGGACAACCAGCTCTACATCCCCACTGTGTGGAAAGTTATTTGTTTCATACCCCCACTGTCTCAGTGTTGACCATAGTCAGCATTTAGATGAAGAGCAGCTCAACTCTTCCAATAAAGTGGCATTTAAGAAGTTGCACTTAAGAAGGTAAAAATTCAAACTGTTTGCCTCTTCTAAACTATCTGTCCTCAAACACCTATACTGGCCTGCAGCACTGTGATCCTTTTGAACCGCTTGGTGTCACTGAAGGCCCAAAAAACTACAGCACCTAAAACCTAATACAGTTTTATCTGTAAATGAGCAGAAGATACTGCCCAAACCTACCAGTTTTGTAGGCATTCACAGCAATACATATATTTGTTCCTTACCAGGCTTAAATTTTGCAACTCGTATCTAGGGATAGTGCCACACACCCTGAAAAAAGCATCAGGATATATCCTGAAAATGTAGGAGGATATATCATTCAGACACAGGTCACCAGGAACACATTTCCCCAGTGTTTTGCACTGGTTCCCTAATGAATAAAGAGTTCAGCTCAATGTCTCTGCCTTGGTAAATCAAGGCCTACTTAACTGAAAAACTGTATCTCCCTCTTTTACCCTAACTTCCCACATCAGATTCATCTCTCTGGAACACTGAAAACGTCAGTCAGTACGGGAGACAGCAGAGCTCATCGTGAGAAGTTTAACAGCAGCTGTAACTGCTATGAAATTTACTCCTGTGAGAATTGGTAAGCACAACTCCCACTGCTCCAGAACTAAATGGAAGGCTCATACCTCTGATTTAGCTCCTACTCAGGGGACTTCGAACTCATCAAGTTCTTTCCCTCTTCATGTCCCTTCCCCTATTTCTTCCATGCATATTATAGCACAGATCTTATGAAATGGAAAAATGTGCCATTTAAATGTTATTTAACTGCTCTAGTATGCTGTGTGCGCCAGGTACATTAGACCAGCATTTCCCATATTTTTCCAGTCCAAGGCACACTTACATTAATAAAAATTTTCTGCAGCATTCCTGTTAAGGCATTCCCTATCCCCCTACATTGTAGCTCATTGCCATGGCCACACATCCCCCATAGCCAACATATGCACAGTAGATGAATTTCCTCGTGCTTGGCTACTTCTCTCTCTCCCTCACAGCCAATACATGTGCAAGTCTTCTGTGAATATCTCATTGATGCGGCTTATTCATTAGCGTTAGGTGGCTGGAGAACTTTCTTTTCATTATTCCAAAATTCTTGTGGCACACCAGGGAGCTCTTCGTGGCACACCAGTTGAAAAGCACTGCATTAGACAAAAGGCATCTTCATATCTATTCCATGCACCTAATACTGTATGACACAACAGTCTGAAATTTCAAAGAAAATCTAAAAGCACTAAAGGAATGCTTCCTGATGTCACTACAGTTCAACAGGTAGAATAGAGTCCCAGCAATGAAGCAGCAACTCTGAATCAAACATTGTTCTCTAAGGAGAAATAAGATGCATCAAAATAAATTATGCTAAGGCCCAGATATTAAAATGTTACGTCTGTGTAAAGTGGATATAAAGCATCAACATTTTACATCCACTTCGCACAAGATGAAAGTCATTGGATATTCAGACCCAAAATATTAACCTTCAGGAAGGCACGATTTAGCAAGTGTTCTGAAGAATATAACTGGCATTCAAAATTCACCCTTTGGAAGGAAAGGAGAGTCTGATGCAAAAATACAGACGAGGTGTTAATGTTGTAGGTGACGTGCTGGACGCACGTGAAATATGAAATGGCATAGGCTAAAAGGTCCTCAAGCTTCTGCAAGTACCAACTTAAAAAAGCTGGGACCTGTGCAGCTGTCCCCAAGTACACAAATTCAGAAATAAGAATATTCTGAAGAAATGGTCACGGCTGCATCACTTATTGCTGCTGGATCCTTGTGGCTTCACTAATCCTAGGACATATAAATCTCTCAGATGGGGATAGTTTATATACTGTACAAGCACTTGAGATATCTAGGCAAAACAGGGCTGGTTTAGCAGCATACTACTAATATAAAGAAGGCACTTCTTGTATGAGTGAAATGCAGCTACCTCTGGGGCCAACTACACCAGCTACTTAACAGCAGTCAACTGCTGAGGATACAAGGTGAACATATGACATTCAGGTGAGAAGGCAGACCAAATTTAGTTAGGCTGCCAAATTTAGATACTCCATTTAAGTGCCCAGACTCAAAACTGGAAAAATGCTAGGCACGTACTGGCTATGAACTTACTGGAAATCAACCTAAACAATGCTTGTTAACCAAGAACAGCACTAAGCTACACTTTCACACCACAGAGACAAATTCACCACTGGCAAATTCAAGAAAACTTGGGACTTACACTGATTTTTCATGAGACAAGGCTAATCTGGGCTTAGGCACTGACTTCCGGAGTCATGACTGCAAATCTCAAGCAAAGAGGCATGCACCTGTCTAAACTAGAGTTAGGTGCCTGACTACATGAGGTCTGAGTCCCACTCCTCTCTCTTTGGCATTTCCTACAGGACTCTAATTACATCATAAAGCACCTAACACATACCTTAGAACTGATAAGACCTATTCATTTCAGAGTGGCTTTAGAAGCCTTCAAATTGATGGTTCCTAATCAGTTTAATCAATTATACAATTAAACAGAGTACCATCACATTACAGAGTACACAGAGAGGCTGAAGAGATCCTACGCACTCAAGTGGTTTATCAGCTTAACCAATATGCAAATAATCAATGTATTTTATAAAGTAAGCAACAAGCAAAAAAATCAGGGCTAGGGGTATGTTATGCAATGAAGTGAATTTTAGATTTATCTGATGTACAATACAAGTAGACCACATCACAATCCAAACAGGAAAAATACCAAGATTAAAAACTATGCTTTGATTACAAAGGAATCTTTAAGGGGTCAGGACCTCAGTTCTCTCTCTGATCTGAAACAGACCACAATGCAGCATCCCTAAATATTAGGTTGGAGCACTGATTCTTTACTGACTTAGAGGAATACTGCCACCAGCTTGATCAGGCTGTCCAACAGGGGGCCTATGGGCCACATGTGGCTTTCAAGGGGTTAACATATGGCCCACTGGCTCCTGCCATCCACCACTCCACCCAGTGCTCTGGATGCAACAGCCATGGTCTCTGGGCTCCCCCTCCCTCCTCCAGCTTCTGGTTTCTGCCCCCTCTACAGGGCACAAGACGTACTGCTCACACTGTATGTTCAGCAAAAGAGAAAGCCAGGTTACCCATACTGCATGCTTCAGGTGGGTTACCAGCATGACGTGGAAATGCACACATGGGGCATGTCCAAATGAGCGTGCACGTGCCTGTTGCCCTGCCTCAAACCCCTTTGAGGTGGGGCAACAGGCACGTGCGGGAACGAAAAAATGTTCCCCACGCTGCAAGTTTGCAGTGCGGGGAGAAAATTAGACCCCTGGATATCCAGGGGTCTAAAAAAAACCAAATATAAAAAAGCGGGGCAGGGCATGGTCCCCGACCATGCTCTGAGGCAACCGGAAGTTGGGTCCTCCAAAGAGACGCTCTGGCTGCCAGACCATCTCTATGGTTGCCCCTGGCCCTGGTGCTGGCCCTGGTGCTGGCCCCTCCCCTCGCCAGCCCCACCCTAGCTGGCCGCGTGTTTGCACCAGGGCTCCGGTGCCAGTGAGTAAAGGGTTGCGGGGTCTGGAGGAGGGGGGAAGGCACTGTCGGGGGGACCCGTGACGGCCCTGCCCACTCCCCCAGCCCTACCAGGGCTGGCCCTTCCCCTTGCCA
>NW_005842280.1:856999-874102 GCF_000455745.1 Alligator sinensis | reverse complement strand
CACTGTCAGACTGCTGCAGTGGGTAGAGGGTGCAGGGAACTCTCAGGGCTGCTTCAGCAGTCCAGCTGGCACAAGGGGTAGTGTCCACAGGTACCAATTGGCTGGGCCCCTAGAAGCTCCTGAAAGCTAGTAGCCCTGAGCTACTTGCCAGGGTGGCTTTTTCTACTGCTGGGGCCAGGACAGGGCAGCTTTTTATACTGCTGGGGACAGCACGCGTGCTAAGGCAAAAAGCCCCGGCTCATATTTGCACCACTTCTATTTGAGCTGCTACAAGCGCACGTGCTTGCATGTGTGGATGCGCCCATGGTAGCTGAGGTCTGGATGGGGGGATGGCCCTTAAGGTCTGAAGCCCCCAGTGCCCTGAAGTTGGACAGGCCTGCCTGAACTAGATCAGCAGGACATTCACCCATGTTCTCCTCTCCAAATACTATCCAGGTCCAAAGCTCACAAATTAAAAAGAGATGAAAAGTTATAACCACCCAGGCCTCAAGAAGACAAAACTTTAAGCAGCTTTAACTCCTTTCTTCTAGCTGTGTGGATATTTGTCAGACCTGAAACATCATGTGTACATTCAGAAGCAATGCACTCACTACATAAATACTATTTTTCCAAAATGCCATTTTCGAATGAGCTATAAATAATTTCTGCAGCATATTCATCTTGCCCTAACCATTTCCATCCTGCCAAACTATAAACATAAAAGATGGAGGATTTCCTATTTGGCAGTTCACTACCTTGTCAACAAAATCAGTTGGAAAGCTTTTGTTTAGCAATTATTTAAAAAACAGCCAAACATTTAAGAGCTTCTGAATCATTATGGATTTCAGTCTTTTTGATATAATGATCAGAAAAAGAAACATAGAAGAAAATGTTCGGAAGAATTTTTAAGGCAGAGAGTAGCTTCTATTGCATCAGCAAAGCATTAAGTCAGCTATTAAATAGCTCTGAATCATATTTTGGAGCAGATAAGCTTTATAAAGTAAGTCACTAAGTCACTGTGACCATGTTTCTGAGCAACACAATGAAGATTGGAACTGATTACAACAATCACTTCCAGCTCAATCTTGCTCTCATTGAAGCCAGAGGGATTTTTGCCACAGTCTTTGACTCATACTTTGAATTTTATATTTTTACTTGGTCCCGGAAGCACTTAATATCTTTAGATCAGAAAGCGCTTAATGTCTTCAGATCAGGGGTGGGCAAAGAAATTGATTCACTGGTTACATCACTCACCTTAGCCAGGATGAGAGGGAATCAGGTTCAAGTTCCTGCTCCAAGTAAGTATTTGTACAATACCAAATAGCTTCAAGAGGACAGTTTTGAACAGAACCTGAAATACTCAGCAGACAGGTAGCTGGAGAACTCATGGAATGAAGAAAACAGGTATCAAATCCTTGCTCTAAATCAGACACAGTGAAGAGACTGGCTTTCACCTTCAGGCAAGCGCCCTTACCACTGACAAATTCAAGAAAACGTGGGGCTTGCTCTGATTTTTCATGAGACAAGGCTGACCTGGCTTAGGCACTGGCTTCCAGAGAGTCACGATGACCGAAAAGCTCAAGCAAAGAGACATGCATCTGTCTAAACTGGAGTTAGGTGCCTGACTACATGAGGTCTAAGTCCCAGTCCTCTCTCTTCGGTATTTCCTACAGGACTCTAATTGCATCATAAAGCACCTAACTAACCCTGCATTTCAAAGAGAAACTGAATACTTAGCTTTAGGCTAAGCATTTCATGAGGTAGCTGGGTACCTAAAAGTTAAGTGCTGCAGAACTGAAGCCCAACTCCCTTTGGGGAGTCCATGCTACAGGACTTGCCATGAGTCACATAGGAAGCTTGTGGCCCAGGAAATATTAACCCTGAGTCTCCACCCTACCTAGACTAGTATTCTTACCATCCTCCTCTTCCACATCTGCAGAATGGGACTAAAATTACTTACTGACTTCCCGGGGATTAGTTAAGCTTAAACAAATATTTCTAAATCAACTGTAAGAACTATTAGAACAGGCTGCTCAGACAAAAACAAATATGAAGGATATAAAGAAAAAAGAATAAGATCATGTTACCAAAGACTGCTTCACTGATATTAAGCAATAATGTCATAACATATCAGAGATACATCACTAAGGTTATGATCAGGATCTTCAACCTTGAGAAGCAGGTACTCAATTCCTATCCAAATTCAACAGGAGCTGAGTGCCGAAGGGCTTCTTTCAAAATCCCTACTATAGTCACAGACCATAGACACTAACAGGTGAGATTAACCAGTGCAGAGGAAAGAATGTAAAGTTTTGATAACAACAAGATGGATAAATTTGAATCAGAAACTTTATTGCCTCTATATCTGCTCCATTAGGACTAAGAGCCCAAGGAACAACAGGTATCTTCAAAACAGGCATAGCATGGGAAATATGCACCATGGGCACCCTTTCCCCACCTAGCTCCTACCAGGAGCAGAAACAGCAGCAAGCACAGCTAGTAGTGTCATGGAGTTCAAGCCATTCTGGAAATCATAGTTCTCTAGACTAGTAGAGTAGTTTGCTGCTGCTGAGACTAAACTTTCACCCCATCTTTTTTTGCCACCAAAGCCCATGTCTGGAGGGTGAAAGAAATGCTGAATTCAGGGGCAAATTCTTCCCCACTCTCCCAGGAATAGCAAACTCCACTGCCTCTCTACAAAACTATGATTCTCACAATGCTTTGTGCCTGTAATGGCAATGTGTATCAGGGCCTTGTTGCACATTGCACTTTGAGCTGCTCAAATGTTGATCAGTGTGAGTGCTAGCTTGAGATTAAAGCAGTCACACTTTAAGACTAAAATCGTTCTCTGTCTGTCTCCCACCTGCACAGCTATAACTTGCCAAGAAAGGGCTGGTGAGCAAGGTCAGGCTTCTATCCCTGCTCTAGGTGGGTGGGTATGAGAGATTGGGGGCAGGGGGGACATGAAGCTGGGAGGCAGAAAGTTAATGGGGTGGGGGTAGGTAATGAAATCAGTGGTGGAAAGGAAATGGGGGTCAGGGAAGGGTGGTGAAAATAAGGAAGTCAGCCACTGAAGGATAAAATGAAAAGAAGTTAAAATAATAATTTAAAAAGAAATAAAAAGGAAGTAAATTAAAGGAGTTTTCATATGTAATAAATTGGGATTTGGGGCTGAGGTGTGAGGGGGGGCTGGTCATGTTCCCAGGGTGGATCAGAGGTGGGAGCAGTGAGGGAAGGCACTTTTCGGGGAACTACAGCCTCAGGAAGGAGGCCCGAGTTCATGGGAGCCTTATTCAGCCCCGTGCCTTGTTTCCCCTCCCCCTCCCCTGTATTGGAACAGGAGGGGGCATTGGCTTGGTGCCAGAACTGCCCTTTGGGCAGTAGAATTCAGGGAGTGGAAAGTTTGTCCACACAGAGCAGGTAGGTGGGGAAGCAAACACTGCATCCTGGGATGCTGGAGGACAACTTGGGCAGCTCATAAGTGGGGAGTGGCCACACATTAATGGAACATGAGCTGGGTAACACGGATCAGAGACAACCTGCCCTGCAGTGATGTAACTTTAAGCTGCCTAAAGTGTGCTTAAAACTAGTTTCAAGTGTTAATGTGTGATCAATCCAGGAGTTAAGAGTTCCAGGAGCCTCCCAAAATTAATACGTAACAAGGCCTGTGTAGTAACAGACAGAAAGATTTATTCAATCTGACTAGAAGCAAGCCAGGCTGTAGCCTGGGGTTAAGGTGCACGGCTCCCCTGCCCTATCCTGGCACCCTTCCCCTTAGGCTGTGCCCAGGGCATGGCCCCAGCTTGCCCATCCCATGTTATGCTACTCTCTTCAAAGGTGTTAAAAAGAAATAGTGACAACAAAAGAAATTCCGGATGTGAAAAGCTCTGGAATAGGAAATTTTTAAGGCAGAACAGCAGCAACACAAACTCTGAAGACGTTCCAGAAGCAATAAGATTAACTGAAGAATCAGATAAGAAGTTAGAAAAGTAGTTGCTTTTTAGCTTTGAAATTACCAGTCAGACATTTAGGGAGATACTATATTTGTTTTGATGTTTAAAGATCAGCTTCCATTCTATAGGACCTATGATGTGACATCAAACATACGACTCAGCTTCTGTCTCTTCTTGTTTGGCTCATGAATAGGATCATAGGAAAGCAGGAGTGGAAGTGACTTCAGGAGATCATCTAGTCCAACTCCTTGCTCAAGACAGGATCATCCCTGACTAAACAATCCCAGTCAAGTAAAAATCATGATACCCAAATACAAATATGCAAAGAGGGGAAAATACTTGTTAACCATTTAAAATGAAATAAGAATATTTATATTTTATATTCCTTCATTCCTTTTTCGACAACCTTTCGACAGCCTTTTGCCATTTTTATTTCCCATCTTCCATATATGAACAACATCCTAATCACACTGCACTTAAATCAGCAACCCTCCTTTAATCCAAATCTCTTCTAATATTCAATCATATGCAAACACCACATGCCACTTCTTTCCCTTGTCCACTCCAATATTCCTTATTGAAAAGAAAGGAACAAAAGACCCAGGGTAGAACTTCAGGATCCATGCAAAAATCTAAAAAGAGTGACAAAGCAAATCAGCTAAAGGAAGTATTTAATATGGACAAACGTAAACAGTAGAGCTGTTTACAGATATTTTGTATCCCAAAAGCCAAAATGGAGTAAGAAAGCCATACTTACTTAAAAAGATATCATGCTGGCTGGAGGGTAAGTGAAAGGAGGAATAGATTTACAATAAATACAAAAGGGGGAAATAGCGACTAAGCTGAAGTTCTAAACTACAGAAAATTGATAAGCAAAAGGACACCAAAAAAAAATCTATGCCTGCAGAGTGCAAAGATAAGAATGAACAGAATATATGTAAGGAACAAAAAAGAAAACTTAACAGTGGAATTGAGCTATTAGGGCAAGATTCAAAGAGTTTTCTTAGCTGTCTAAGCAAAATGACTCCAACTAAGTTCCAAAACCCAATTCAAAACTGATTTGTGCCAGCAGACATAAAACTAATTAAGCACCCCCATTTTGAACTGCAGAACTCTTCAGGAATCCATACTATGGCTTTCTTCACATGATCAAAAGCAATTGACATGCAATATTTAGGTGCATGCCAATGTTCCCTCTAAGGCATAGCGGTCTGTGAGCGCGTTGCTTCGGTCCTGCCTCCCCCTTTCAGCGTGCACCGCTTCGGTCTGCCCCACAGCACCCAAAGCACCTTGTCTGCCTATGCCCTTAGACACAGCTGTAACTAGCACCCCCAAACTCAAGATTACACAGCTCAGGATTCTTCTAAGAAAAACAACAACATTTGCAACTTCTCTTTCTGTTTAATACTTTTAAATTCAAATGCATAAACTAGTGACAATAAAGACACACCACAAAATGGCTAAATGGCTAAAAAACAGGTGCCACCTCCAGCCCCCACCTCTGGGAGCGAGGAGGCACATGGCATCAGGGCTGGGGAGCAGAGCAGTTTCCCAGGGCCAGTGGAGCCCACACCAGCCCCCAGCCCCAGCCCCCACCTCACCTCACCTCTGGGAGTAACGAGGCACATGGCATCAGGGCTGGGGAGTGGAGCAGTTTCCCAGTGCCGGTGGAGCCTGCACCAGCCCCCAGCCCCTGTCTCCACCTCACCATGCCTCTGGGAGCGAGGAGACACAAGGTGTCGGGGCTGGGAAGTGGAGCAGTTCCCCAGCGCCAGCCCCCAGCCCCAGTCCCAAACCCAGTCCCAGTCCGGGAGCACGTGGCTGTGGGAAGGAGTTGCTGCCTGATCTTACCTCCAGTATGTGTCCCATGCCAGCCCCGGTGCCTCCACTGCACTCTGTGCCCAGCTCCTCTCTGGGAAGTCTCAGCCCAGCTCTTCTCCAGGCAGGTAAGCGGCATTAATACGTTTATGCACGGCATGGTTTTAAAGCGCGTGCAGCTTGGAGGGAACCTTGGTGCATGCTGGCATTCAGTTCCTCCCTTGGAAACACTCAGACCTCTTCCAGTAGACTTTGGGGCAGGGGAGGGGATAAAGAGATAAACACTTCTACCTTGTATCAATAACATTGAATTCAACTCATAACCAGTGGTGGTGATGGCAGAAACCTTCTGCCTAATAGCCTAGTGCATAATAGTCTAGAACACTTGCCCAGGAAGTAGGAGACATGGATTCTTGGCCATTTCATCCTGATGAGACTTGAATCCACATCTCTAATTTCTCAAGAGGTTAGATTTGGGCTAGGCAAAGTCACTCTGCACCTCTGCTACAGAAGCTGTCCCACGGGACAGTTAAGAGTGTAACAGTCACAGAGCCACTCAGGGAGAGCAAGCAAATAAAAGCTTGCCTTTTGTGGCCTAATGGTTATAACACTACCCTGGGAGGGGCGTCCCAGGTTCCAATCTCTGCTGCCAGGTGTATTTCTGTTTTTTAACCAATGACTGTCTAATGTGAAATTCATAAATAGCCCTGGCAACAAGAACCAGATATAAATAAATTCAAACACAAACTTATGCTTCAGCTTTCCTGTTGGTTATCTGCGCACTTTCTGTATCATCCATCGGAGGTGACATTGTTGTCAGCTGTTTCTAATGGCCCTTTGTTGACTTTATAGGGAACCTAGGTACCTAACTGAATCATCTCCCAGAAGCAGGCTTTCAAAGTTTGGTTGTGAAATGCTGACGTCAAGGCTGAGACATTTGGAACCAATAATGCACAAGAGGCTGTCCAGAGATAAATAAACCTCTCTTCTTTCTTTAGGAAAAAGCCAAGTGATTTATTCATATCATATGATGATGGGATGGATCAAAACATTTAATCAGCAGCTGTAAGTAATGAGCATATTAAACAAAAGCTACTTAAAAACTAGACATTTTAAAATCACGATGTCTGGATAACTCTCATTCAGCATTTTAAAAGAACTGATTAAGGAGCTCTCTTGACTTTTAACATTGATGGTCAATAAGTGTTATATAAAAGTTATGACTAGATGATCAAACTGACCCTTACTGTCCTTGAAAACAATTCATACTAAAATTAATAGACTAAGCCAATATATGTTATCTAAGCTCTGTATCTCCAGTACATCTTATTTTACTTCCCCATACAAAATCCAGACCCATTGATAACCAGCGTCATTATTACAATATTTTGCAGACTATCTACCACCCCCAGGGTAACTTGCCACATGTCAAAGAGCACATGGCACCGGTGTTCCCCAGGGACAAGAAGCTGCAGCACAAGATGCACCACTGCTACTTGTCCCCAGGGAACCCAACATCCGCTCTTGTCTGGACACAGCCAGAGATTTCAAGTAGGAATCTACTGTGTTACATGCCTATTGTGGTCTTTCTGAGTTCTTTGCAGCCAAAAAACTGCTCTTCTTATTTTTCCACAGTCAAAAAACAAGTGAAAACTACAGGCTAGCATTTTCCAAGCTAGCATACTCTAGATAAACTCTGCTGCAAGTTGCATTTTTCATGAAGGTCTACTATAAACAACTTACTAAAAATTCTCTTTTTTTAAAATAGTAAACAATTAGGAGATCTGATTTAGATTACAAAAGCTTTGCTGTGTTGCAACGGCTAAAAATTGTGAAACTTTTTTTGAGAAAATGTATGCATTTTGTGAATTAAATAAAATTGCACCACTCTATTTCCCTCATCATCACTAGTCTGACAGCCTAATATAAAATTCTGTTGCTCACTGTAATCAAGTGTATAGAGTAAATTAAGGCAATTCATGCATATTGCTAAAATATTCGTAGCAGAGATAGCAAAGCTGCACAAAAAGCCTTCTGTTGTTCTAATACATAGCAAGAAGCTACCCAAATCATCTCTGGGCTTGTTTTAAGAGAGGTGACAAAAGAGCTCTGGTTCCTTTGTCCTTGAGATAATAGGTCTGACCCTATTTCCATTATTGTCAGTGAGACATTCACCACTGACTTGAATAGACGCAAGATAAAACCCCATGTTCTTCCTTTCCCAAGACTTTTTGTTCTTTACACGATTCTCAGCCAAATCACCACCCCACAGTATTTTTAGGGAAGAAGGATGAAAGCAGCAAGATGACTTGAGATTGTAATGACTTTAAAGATGGTGATGCAGCTTTTTATTACTTCACAAAAAAAGAAAAATGTAATGCATAATTGTGTCCTTGAACCATTACTTTTATTCATGCATTAGCTACTGTTTGTTTTGGTTGAGTGCTTGCATACCTCATGGGATTTTGTGAGGGTTTTCCTTCATTAAAAAAGTATATACACTTACTAAGGCACTTAACACAAGAATTTATTATTTTGAGTTATCACCAGCTTTGTCAGTAGAATAGTCAGCAAAGTGAACTCAGCAGAGTTCTGATTTTTCTTCTGTTCCAATGAATAAAATTATAGACCTGTTTGTTAAATTTCTGAGGTAGATACATAAGTAGTAATAGTGGTTTTCCATTTTAATGGAAACCCTGTAATCTTCTAAATGCAAAATCTGCTGTAACATCCTGAAAAGTCCAAATTACACCCAAAATACTGTAATTCCATCATATTACATAAAAGTAAGGAGACCCATGACAAATTATAAACAAGCCAGTCAGTTATAATCTGTTCAGTGTCCATATATGATTATTCATATTATGTTCTCATGAGCTACCAACGTACTATATAGTCCTTAATAAAACGGACCATATGTACACACTTCAACTTAAAGACTGACAGATTGAAATCTAGAGTAGGCACACAATGCCAGCCTTCTAAAAGCTCTTGAATACTTCCAGAGGATGCCCTCAATCAAAATGCTAACAAGAACTGCCAGAAAGATTCTGTTAATCAGTGGTTAAAATCTTACATTCAGTGTCAGGATACACTTTCAGAGTGCTGGTAAATCAGAAGACAACTTATGGCCTAGGAACCACGATTATCAATGTAGAGGCACTGGGAAAAGTTGGTATCACAAATAACAGTAAAAGCTCTTACAAAGGGAATCTCAAAGCACTATATAGGAGGAATATGTACCATTAATTCCGCCCCCCTTTTTTTTTTTTTTTTTACAGGTGGAGAAAATGTGAAAAAACAACATGGCCAGGGCAGCCAGCTGGCCAATGGCAGTCAGAAGCAGAAATAAGATCTTCTCCTGTCCTCCCATACCTCTGTCAACTAGGCCAAAAAGTTCCACTGTCTGTCTCCATCCAGATTGCACAGCAGAACATAAAGAGAAGGGAGAAATTCTAATCTCTAGAGAAGTCTAAATGTGTTACTTTATCATATGCTTGGTACACAGGCATCTTCTACATAAATTAAAGCAAAGCAGTGACTTGAACCTTTGGGATCATACCATTGTAATCAACACATTTTAAAGGATAGGTTTGCATTCCATTTTCCATGGTAACTATACTGTGCATTTACGCAGTTATATTTTCATCCCTATACTTTTACAGGTTGTTTTATTCAAGCTAAATTGTGCTCAGAGAAACTGTTGCTCTTAAAAACTTTACCTGTGTTCCTTTATAACGAAGCCCTCCCCACAAAAAGGCTGTAACATCTCTGTGAGTTAGATTTTTTATTTCCTAGAAATTGCAATTACTGTTGAAAGCGCAAAGGAATGCTGACCTGGAACTACAGTAATTGGGAATGTCGTATCAGCTTCTATCAGCAGTACCAAGTTTCTAGTTAGCGACACAATTCAAGTCACAAGACGGATTATTTTCAATTCCCCTATAAGCTTCACAAGAAGCAACCCTGAGGCCTAGAAACTGGCATGCTAACTGGGAGGCATATTCTAAGCCAGGGGTGGGCAAAATGTGTCCCGGGGGCTGGATGCGGCCTGCCAGGCCATTCTATCTGGCCCGTGGGCCCCCTAAAAAATTTAGAAAATTAATATTTACCTGCCCTGGGCTGCCTATCATGTGGCCCTCGATGGCTTGCCAACTCAGTAAGCAGCCCTTTGCCCAAAATAATTGCCCGCCCCTGTTCTAAGCCGTAAGGAACTCAGTCTTTTGATTTTTAGGTTGAAATCAAGTACAGATGTATGTTTCTTTTAGGTTTTAACAGAAGTGTTTGAAACTATGAGTCAAAAACAACTACTTTCAACCCTCCCATTTTAGACACACCTAGGTATGTACTCTGTGAAAACCAATGCGCATGCTAGCTCTGAAGAAGACTGGAAAAAAAGGACTGAGAGATCCATTTCTCGTCTCTACTAATTGACTTGTCCTGTGTGAGCAATTGTACTGATAAAACATCCCAGCGGTGATTTGTCAGCTAAACCAATTTCATATAATAAAAAACACATACCCTGAAAGCACTTTTCTTTGCCTTCACATTACCAGACAAGAACTGGCCTGTAAACTTGACTGGGGTGATATTTTTTCAAATATTGGCTATTCTCCCCAATATGTCTTTTCACTTTTCTTTTGCCCTTTAAGCTACTGGACAGGAATTCAGTATATTCTCAATACTGAGAGTTCCTGTTCTAGCCATTCAATTGCCCAGTCATCTAAAGCACTACAGAGCATGGCAAGAGCCCATATTGCCAATACTCCAAAGCCAGAGAGTCAATATGCAGAGATCCCATCTTGCTTTGGAGAGCAAAGGAAAATGGTGATTGGCTGGCCACCCAGGGAACCACACCCACCAGGGATTCCCCATTCCTCTCAGGCTGGAAATTCAGATTAGTGTACCTGGTCAGTATCCACTGACAAATGTTCATCAATTTCACTTCTACCTTTGGATTCAACAAACAGTCCCAGCACGTCCAGTGCATACTAGCAGAGTCAAGGCCTGTCACTGCTTCTTCCAAGAGCTCATTCAGGTCCTGTGGAGGCTGGTGCAGAGCACTATGTATGGCCAAACAAACATTACCAGGGTCCTGGTTACAGTTTCTTGCTCAGTAACCTGCTCAGTGTAGATGAGTCCATAATGAGACAGAGTGCAGGATGTGTCCGTGGCTATCCAGCAGGTGCTGGCACCGTGATTCATACACCTTGTCAATCTATGGGAGGTCAGCGATGGGAGGAGAACTCTGACACCCCCTCCACTTCAGGCAGAGGGCTGAAGAGTCTTCCCTTTGCCCCAACCATGGCCTCTGCAAATTACAGCAGCTGGTCACCATGCAAAGCCTACATGTACCTCCTGGCCACTGGCTGGCACTGCCCTGCAGGGCTCTCACATACCCTCCACATCAGAAGAGGCACTGAAAATTCTTCCCTTTACCCCAGCCATGACATTTACCCATTGTAAAAGCTGAGAGCTGGCTCTGAGTCACCCACACACAAGCTCAACCCTGAGTTCTTGCTCAGTACCCTTCCTTGACTTGTAGATAATGCAAGAGATGCTGATATAGCAGAAACAGATATTTCTCATATAGTAAGAGGGTTTTGGGGGTGGGTTCCTGCCATGGTTTTGATGCAGGAAAGATTTCATCCTGTTTACAAACTAGACATGGCTAACCAGCAACTCCGTGTGGCAACCTGTGAGCCTGGCTCTCCCTTCATGGAACAGTAGAATTCAGTGCAACAAACACCCTTGAGACTTGGGGGAATATGGGGAGTGAAGAAGCAAAGCCGCTTGGGATGCTCAAGAACTGAGCCATGCCCTATGGCATTATGTGTAATTGCAGAGACCTTAAACTATGCACAAAACTTCTCCACAAGAGAAGGCTGAGGGGGGATCTAGTGGCCATTTACAAACTAGTCAGGGGGGACCAGCAGGCATTGGGGGAGTCCCTGTTCCTCTGAGCACTACCAGGAGTGACAAGAAATAATGGTCACAAGCTGGCAGAGGGTAGATTCAGGCTAGATATCAGGAGGCGCTATTTTACTGTCAGGTCGGCTAGGATCTGGAACCAACTTCCAAGAGAAGTGGTGCTGGCTCCTAGCCTGGGGGTCTTTAAGAGGAGGCTGGATGAACAGCTTGCCGAGGTCGTTTGACCCCAGCATTCTTTCCTGCCATGGCAGGGGGTCGGACTTGATGATCTGCTCAGGTTCCTTCCGACCCTACCAACTATGAAACTATAACTGTGGCACTAGAAATTGTCACTGGTGAGAAGTTGCTGTTGGAAAGAATTTACATTTAATTGTAGAATTACCATGTTTTTTCCCCCTTTGACGGCCCGCTTGTACAGCTTTATACTTACTTGCTGCACTGCTAAACCAGGTATTTTTTGCTACAAATGTAATACCTGTCTATAGCCCTTAACAGAATTTCCAAACATCCTCTGTTTCTATTATATTGCCATTCTTTTATCTATTTTTTCTTTGTAAATGGGGAATATTTTAGTAACAATTTTTGGAAGAAGAATTGGGGGCAGGGTTCAATATCAATGCATCAATGGTTACATATTAGCTGAAGTTTGAAAATGCAAACGGTCATCTGATCGGCATCTAGATAAGACTCCAAAGAAGTTGCTCTTCTGAGATGGTAGAACTGGGTTTCTGTTTAGCTCTTCTACAATATCAGGACCCAAGGCTGACATCCTGGCCTCACTACAATTAATGGGACCAATGAAATTCACTCTTAGTAACATCCTTGAACTACACTCAGTCCTACTAATAAAATTATTAACGCTATACATTTTTGGCATGACAGGACTTTTGCTGGTTATACTTGAGCAACAGAACATGCTTTTTGGCTTTGAGACTTATAGAGTACATTGGTTTGACTAAGTTAATAAAGTAGAAACCCATATTCAATATCAATACATCCTCTGGAAAGAGCTTAGGTAGGACTCTTATGACTCTTGTTTTGCTGAGTATGTAGAAGCTCAATCAATACAATGGCATTCTCTGTAATCTCTTACTTTTAGCTGCCTTCATTATGCTTTAACTTTCAAGTAAGAAGAACAATATAAAAAAAACCCCAAATAAACTCTTATTATGTGGTGTTTAAACTTAGGGTGCCTATACATGAGCAGTAACGCTGCTCCAATATGATGGAATTCCATTGCGTTGGAGCAGACTTGATTAATCTGTTGTACATAATTGATTAATTGAGTCTGCTGGAGTGCAGCAATTGCCATACTCCAGCAGCCTCCTGTGTCTTGTGTATCAGTGTCCCTGCACTTAAAAATGATGGTGGGGGCACTTGAACTAAAACTCGATGGATGATCTTTAATTCAAAAACCCCTGCCACCATTTTTAACTGCAGGGAGGCTGATCGCTAGAGCACTTTAATTAGAGCAGCTTTCAGAGCCACCCTAATTAAAGCATTGCACCCCACCTCCACCCCTGGAGCATGTGTAAAAGTGCTCCTAGGTTGTTTTCTTTAAAGAAGAGGTTAAAAAAATCATCCTATTAATCAGTATTCCAGGCACTGATCTTTAATTTCAGGAACACAACACATAGCAAGCAACTTTTACAAGCTTTAAAAGGAAAATGGAGCATATGCTGACTGCACTGTTCAAGTACTCATTAAGTAAAGTCAAAGACCAGTTACTGAAATGTGATAAGTGACCACAGAATGTAACATTTATATGAAGGTCATGATGGGTAGTTCATTATTTTGAAATACAAATTGCAAAAGAAGAAAGAACACATACACATGCAGAAATATGACTACACTCTGTACTGCATCACCCATATCTAAATTAATCATCTTGATAGAATGAATATTGGTACAAGAAATTCTTAAGCTACATAGATACAAAGAAGCACCACAACATGTGAACCTTTTGTTTTTCTTCCTCAGGCCCAAACAGTAGAAAATATTTTATTTTAGACTCTACTTCTTGGGCACATCTACATGAGATGTTTACTGCGGAATTGCCTAATTAGCTCCACAGTAAAGTCTCAGTGTCTACACATGTAGCCCTATTAGGCCACAGTAAACTAATAAATGCCACCATAGATTAGTACTTGTCAACACAAGTATAATCCTATGGCAGCATTATTTAGTGCACTCTAATGCATGTGTAGATGGCGATAGGGCTGGCTAGGGCATGAAGGTATTTCAGTGCAGGGGCTGTCTGCTAGTTAGCCCCACACTGGAGCACCCTTGTGCCCCAGCCAGCCACTCTGCAGCACACTGAGCCAGGCTGGAGCCGCCCTGGGCTGGCAGGCTGAATCCCAGAGCCTCCTGCCAGCCACAGCAGCTCTGACCAGGCTCAGCATGCTGTGGTCCGAGGTGTATGTGCACCCAGGAGCAATAAACTCCTGCGCAAACTGCACCAGATTTTATTCTGTCGCATTTATTGCACATGTAGACACGCCATTGTGTAACAAAGCTATTTTTTGGTGAAAGAGAAAAGACAGCAGGAAGCTTGATTTGATCAAAGTAAGTTACACCTAGATTTAGATTCAGCAATGGTAGGGTTCAAAACTTGTATTTCACTATGGCCCATTTCTAGTAATTAGGAATGACGATTCCTGTAAAGTCTTATTTTTGAATCTGAGCCCCTTATCTTTTTTGTTCAAAATTCCCACAAGGATCAATGACAGTATGAACAGCTGAGTACTAAAAAGCAAGAGAATGACAGATAATATTTACATGCTGGCTTGCATAGGGTGCGTGGTATTTAGGACAAAACTTGTGTTGTATATGTGGAAAAAGTTTCTAAAAGGTGCTGTTGAGATTTAACATTTTAACAGTTAAGACACATAGGCAGAAACACTGGTTTTACATTGTCACTAATTTTAAAAGACATTGTATAGTTGAAATCTGACAAATTATTTGGCTCTAATTAAATGTAAGGCATGTTCAAATTCTAGCAACTTCAACTGAAGCATGCTGAACAGGGATAAGATTACTTCTGTGCTTTAATATGGGAGTATGCTTAAATAACTGACACAATGAGGGCCTTAAGAGTTGGACAAAACAGTTTCCCAGTGATCTCAATGGACGTTGGATAATGTTCTTTATGAACAAGGTGATAATTAGCCCTTCACTTTCACATACAGGTGACCCATTCAGCTGTGTTGAGCTACCTGGTGTTTTTTATTACTCAGACTTAACCTTTTAGTCACAGTGCCTGAACAACTCCACTGAGAGTTGAGTATTTCAAAATATGTCAGCACCACCAGTCATAAAGGCTGACTGTCAGTCCCAGCCCCAACACAGACACAGAGTCTTGAACTGGCTCTGGTATGGGACTGGGGCTGAGGCTAGGACTGACAGCCAGCTCACTGCTGGTCTCGGCCCCAGAACCACACTGGAACCATTTGGAGACTCCAGTGTGATGCAGGGGCTGGGACTAATAATCAACTGATTGTCAGTCCGAGCCCCTACATGGGGGCCAGTTCAAGACTCTGGTGTGGTTCAGGTACTGGGATCAACAGTCAACATTTGGAAGACCAATTCAGGCTCAACATTAGGAAAAACTTCTTCACAGTCAGGGTGTCCAGACTGTGGAATAAGCTCCCTCCAGACGTGGTTTACCTACCATGGAAATCTTCAAGAGGAGACTAGACAGTCACCAGGAAGCTCTGTGAGACTTAAAAGGCTGCACTTCCACAGCTGTCCTGAAGCTAGTTCTGATTGGTTCTGGGGGTAGGGAGGCACTGTGATCATTGCTTCTCCACTCAAAGGCATACAGAACAGGATGGCTAGATAGCCTTCAATGAAGTCAGCCAAGAGAAAGAGACTAGCTAGTCACTTCCAGAGGCTGTCCCAGAGTGAAAAGTTGAGATTCCTGTCTCAATCTGCACTACCCTCAGAAAATGACCAAAGAAAAGTGCAGAGCACCAAACACCTGTTGCAGGGAAGATGGGACCGGCAAGGACAGCAAAGGCAGAAGCAGCAAAGGATTCACTACAGAGGCAGAGAGCTTTTCTCTTGCCTTTCCTTAGGAATAAGGAATATACCCACACCTAAATTCATAGCCAAAGTTAATGAGGGGTCCCTGCCTCTGCACCTGCTGTCATGAAGACACAAAAGTATTACAGAATATCCAGCCTGCTGCCCAGACCAGGCCAGGCTCAGGTGGGAACACACATTATCATTTGCTACAGTTGCCAGAGGATACGAGATTGATTATATGACTGCAAGCTAAAAATATTTGATTGCTAAATACGGGTAATATCTATGGTATTTGGGAAAATAATTGTTTGATACATTTACCCTTAATTATCTATTTATAGGATCTATTAGAACTCATGACTGAGGCATAAACAGCCACTTAAAGATCAAAAAAGCTATAAATAAATTAGTCCCATGCCACACAGTCTTGCACAACATTTTCTATTCCTCTACAATTACAGGTTTAGCCCCTGCTCCATTGTGTTTTGAGACTGGGTATAGCTTGTAGCAGAGTGACTGAACTCAAGTATATCAAAACAAAGGTAAACAAGGACCCAGTTGAGTAATTCGGTGTTATCAGCGAGCCCTCATGGTCAAGGATGATCACTCCAACATGTCAAGTAAAGGGTTGTATATTAGTCCATTGATGGCTAAGGAGGCTGAGCCTAGAGCCACAGACTCTCTGGCAGACACCACAGTTGGTGGTTAAAGGGGGGATCGAACTGCAGATTTCTCAGTCTTGTTTCCTTTCCGTCCATTTCTGTCATTTTTCTACCTCTAGGGTGAGACGGTTTCTTCAAAGTAAGATGTGCCTTCACTCACAAGGCATCACTATGTAGCCCTGTCCTGAGCTAGTTTTCCCAATCTGTGATGTCAATGCCACAATTAATGTTCACATTGAGGGTATCCTTGAAGTATTTCCTCTGGCCCCTGCATGTTCTTTGTCCTTTGCTGAGTTGGGAGGACAGCAGTTGTTCTTGTAAATGTACATCAGGCATGTGCACACAATGCCCTGTCCACCACAGCTCATGTTGAATAATCAACACTTTTGTGCTGGTGGTGCTAGCATCAGTGAGGACCACTGGCATATGTGCAACAATCCTCCCACTTTGTGCCAAGGATCTCCAAGAGGTAGCTCTGGTGAAGGTATTCTAGGCTTTTCAGATGGTCCCTGTTAGTCACCCAAGCTTCACAGCCACAGAGAACAGTTGGGGTTACCACAGCCTTATATAATAGGAACTTTGAGTCATAGATTCATAGATGTTAGGGTCGGAAGGGACCTCAATAGATCATCGAGTCCAACCCCCTGCATATGCAGGAAAGAGTGCTGGGTCTAGATGACCCCATCTAGATGCCTGTCTAACCTCCTCTTAAAGAACCCCAGGGTAGGGGAGGG
>NW_005842280.1:842178-856835 GCF_000455745.1 Alligator sinensis | reverse complement strand
AGGCCCTTAACCATATGAGTGGCCCTTCTCTGGACCCTCTCCAGGTTATCCGCATCCCTCTTGAATTGTGGCGCCCAGAATTGCACGCAGTACTCCAACTGCGGTCTGACCAGTGCCCGATAGAGGGGAAGTATCACCTCCTTGGACCTATTTGTCATGCATCTGTTGATGCACGATAAAGTGCCATTGGCTTTTTTGATGGCTTCGTCACACTGCCGACTCATGTTCATCGTGGAGTCCACTAGGTCTCCAAGATCCCTTTCCACTTCCGTGCCACCCAGCAGGTCATTCCCTAGGCTGTAGGTGTGCTGGACATTTTTCCTCCCTAGGTGCAGCACTTTGCATTTCTCCTTGTTGAACTGCATTCTGTTGTTTTCTGCCCACTTATCTAACCTGTCCAGGTCTGCTTGCAGCTGTTCCCTGTCCTCCGGCATGTCCACTTCTCCCCATAGCTTTGTGTCATCTGCAAACTTGGACAGAGTACATTTCACTCCCTCGTCCAAGTCGCTGATGAAGACATTAAAGAGTATCAGTCCAAGGACCGAGCCCTGCGGGACCCCACTGCCCACACCCTTCCAGGTCGAAACCGACCCATCCACCACGAGTCCTGGTGGTGTGATCACTGAACACATAATAATACAGTCTTCTGAGGCACAGCTGGCACTTTGGATCCTATACTGGATCTCCTCATGGATGCTGGTCTTCTTTGAGAGATGGCTGCCAAGGTATGCAAAGTCTTCAACATTCTCCAACTCCTGTCCATCCTTGAGGATTTTTGCTGGGGGAGTTAAATGGCCTGGTGCAGGCTGGTGAAGCACCTTTGTTTTCTCCAATGTTAAAGGTCAGTCCCAGGTGCTGGTATGCTTGAGAGAAGCAGTTATGGGCCGTTTGTAGGTCCTACTCAGTATGTAAAATGACAGCACAGTCAGCAGCATACTGAAGTTCCACAATCGAGAGTAAAGTAACTTTGGTTTTGGCATGGAGGCAGGAGAGACTGAAAAGGTTCCCATCCATCCTGTACTCAATGCCAGTGCCATGTGGCAGACAGTCATGGATGAGCACCTTGATGACCGCAACAAAGAAGGAAAACAGAACTGGTGTGATCACACAGCCCTCGTTGATGCCAGTTCGAATGGCAAAGGGCTCCATGGAGGAGCCACTGCTTAGGATGGAGGAAGTAATCTGTTCTAGGATGCTGATAAATTACCCTGGGCAGCCATACTTCAATACACTAGAAAGTATGCTAGAATGCTACACTGTAGTATGTTACATTCTAGAATGCTCTATTCTAATATGCTAGACTGGAACATACATCTCTCTGAAACATTTTCAATCTGGAAAAAAAAAGTTAAAAGATAAATAAAAGACCATGGGCTAGATGGAGTAAAAAATATAGGCATCAATAAATCAGGCAATTGAACACCTAAACTGACTTCCCTATGGTAGAATCCAAAGCTCAGAGTGGTATACCTAGGCATCCTACACAGCACAAGTAAAGCAAGGTGCCTTAGGAGAGTATTATAAAAACTCATATGCTGAGCAGGTAACTGCCTAGACATAGTCAACAGAAACAGCATCAAATTCCCAAGCATAGGGGAATGTCTGAACTCTCACTTTCTTTTTTGGGTACTCGGCCCACCTAGGATATAAAGCGCAAATTCCTCCGCTGACAGCAGGCCCGTAACAGCTTTGTTACAAAAAATCTGAACAGTGTGTATTTCTTTGTTTAAAATGAAGCCACCACAGGAAGTGGTGACAGTGCCTTCTTTTTGTATAAGAGCCAAATGGGTAAGGTGCTCACCCAAAAAGTGGGAGTCTGAGGTTCTAGACCCTCCTCAAAGCCACTTATCCCAACTTCCATGAGAACATCCTAAGCTGTAGTTTAGAGGCTAAGCAGGGAAGCACTCACTACCTATCCTGCTGCCATAGCACAAGAGGGAAAATGACTGTTGCCTTCTGATTTGGGCATTCATCTGAGGCAGGAGTCCTATACTTCATGCATTGCTCCCAACACTAATCATGTGTTTTACATTAAACAGGTATTGAATAAAAACAAAAAATAATCCTTGGAGCTAGTTAAAAATCCCAGCTACAGAATCACACTTCCTCTTGTGCCCTCAGAGCACTCCCTAAGGAGACACAGTACCTCTCTATAGGGATCCCAATGGTGCTCCAATAGAAGATAAGCTCCTACATTCTTGGTCTGGGGCACTTGTGTACATGTGGAAAACTGCAACCACAGGCATGCAGGGAACTTTAAGACCCAAAAGACCTATTCAGTCTGGGTTAGGTGGTTACTAAGTGTTTTGAATTCCAATTTTGAATGTAGTCACCAAGTTATGTTTTAGGCACCTAAGTCCTCTTTCTGTTCTGGCCCAGAGACACACAGATTATATGTAGTGTAGCAATTTGCCATTTAACAGATATCACTCAAAAAGGTTCACTACCTGGAAAGTAATTATGTTTTCAAGTTACTTCATAATTATCCAAGTGCAAGTGACCTGGTTACATGTAAATTTTAAGTGCTGCTCACGTATTAGAAAAAAATAGTTTGGATTTTCGGTGTTTGTTAGTTAAATGTTGATTATGTACATACTGCTAAAGCTGTGCCTGCCAAACAACCATGTTTTCTGAGTCAATGAAGATGTGCTAATAAAGGCAGGGTGGAATAAATTAATTAAAATGTGTGCAGTACTTTGAAGATATCAAGCATTCTAAGTGCTCAATATTAGTATTAATAATGTGAGTATACACAGCTGCTTACGGGGGGAAATGAACAGGAGGGACATAACTGGTTGGGAGTTTATCAACATCTAGATGCTTCAGTTTACTTAATTACCAACACAGATCTAGACACCCAAACTGGAGGGGTAAGGAGCAGGGTGTAGGGGAGGAAGAAGCCCTGCAAAGAGGACTGCCCTTAGCCAAGTGGCTCTTTTGCCCTTTTCATAACATTCAACCTCCCTCTAATTTTAAGCAAGGCACAGGAGGAAAGACAGAAGGTGGGGGGTGGAGACCCAGTAAGCCCTGAGAAGAGAGGCAATCCCTGTCGCACCCTCTTACACTGATGTTAATATCAAAATGCATAAAAAGATTTTGAAATGTGGTCTAATCAGGTTCAGTTAGTTCATGTTCTTTCACTCGGGTTCATTAAAGCTTTCCATCCATTGTCTAACTGCAATATGTATACACAAATGGATACTAATAAGAAAGCTAATGAAGCAAGCAAAAGAAGTAATTAATTTTGTCATGTCTTCAAAGAACAGCTTTGTATCGTCAACACTTCTGCTTGTCTTGCTTTGGACAATAAAGTTGTATTTTTTTAAATTGAACACCACTTTAAATAATTTTGTTTTTATCTGACTTCTAAATATACTTAAAATGACTTCAGAAATTCTGCCTATTCAAACCAGTGTTCTGCAAGAGTTCTCATTATTCTATTTTTCTTCCACTTCCATAATGTGATCTATATAAGGTTCTTCAGGCATTGTCAAATGTGCATCACCATAATATCTGAGTGACTTCCAGTACAACATCAAGCCTAACACTTTTCACATGTAGTCTATTCTTTCTACAGAAGGAAAAATGGATGTGCAGTTCAGCATTTTAATTTGGCAACTAAGAAAAGAGGAGGCTTTGTTTTTAAGTCACATGGCTGTGTATTCACATTAGAGAAAGCAAGTTTCCAAAATTATACTTTGCACTTGGATTGGAAGCTCATGAGGTTTGTGATGGTTCTTCTTACTACTAGCAGTTTGTTCCACAGTCTTGGATCAGATCATGAGCAATATCTATCTGCTGAACAGATTATACTTGCTCTTATCGTAGGAAGTTCCATGATGCCCCAACTGGCTGTCAATCATTACCTTCTTCCTGGAGCTTTAGGAGGTAGTCTTTCAGGTTACTTGGATCCAAGCTACTCAGCACATTGAAGATAAGGAACACTATCTTGAACTTTATTTAATATTCTATAGGGAGACAACTTAAGGATTGGAGGAAAAAGCTGATGTGCTAAAAATACCCTATGTTATTGAGCATTTTGTACTAGCTAAAATTTCTTAAGTGCTGAAGTCTTTTTGCTACAACATATTACACTACTATATCTGGGAAGTGACAAAGGCATGAGCAACTGTGAGTAGTTTGTCATTTACCAGGAATAGAGTATTCCAGTCAACTGGATATGGTAGAAAGTGTTACTCATCAATACTGCTATGTGAGAGGCTTATGTCAATGTGGAATCAAGTTTTCTGAACCTCACAGGATCATAGAAAGCAGGGCTGGAAGGGACTTCATGAGGTCATCTAGTCCAGCCTCCTACTCAAGGCAGAATCATCTCTGACTAAACCATTTCAGCCAAATGTCAATCTAATCTGCTCTTGAAAACTTCGAAGGATGGAGATTCTACAATTTCTCTAGATAGCCAGTTCCATGCTTAAACACCCTCATTGCCTCCTAATCTCCAACCTAAATTTCCCCAGCTTTGGTTTAAGGCCATTACTCCAGTCCTGTCCCCTATGGCCACAGAGAAAAGCCCATCTCCATCCTTCATCCTCATCCTCTATCTCGGTCAGTTAACAATCTTCACTCCCCATCCCCTCCCCTTCCACTTATTTCCTCTTCTGTCCCCTGCTGTCCTTAGATGACCGAGAGGCAGGGTCCTGCACTGCTCCAGCTGGGCTGCATCTGGAACCAGGCTCAGTCAGAAACAGAAGTGGTGGCAGCAGCTGTTGCCACTGGATTTATGACCCAGATACCTTTATCTGGGTGGACCTAAACCCTCAGACCAACCACGACCTTTCCATTCGATAATAGGCAAATTTTATTGATACACAGTGATAGTAAATAGGAATAATGCAAACAATTTTGTATCTACCAGTCGTAGAGCTACACATAGGGAAGGTACATCTGGCCAGTATGTGAGGTTCTTTCTTGAATGTCAGATGTCAACAACCTGGAGGTTGAAGGTCAAGGACTACCCACCTCCCCAGTGGAGTGGGTGAAATGGACTTGTGGTGCACCTTCTGTCCAGGATAGCCTCAGGTTCCCCTCTTTAGGGACCTTTTGCTGTTCTGAAATCCCTCCTTTTGTAGTCTTTCTTTCTTCTGATGACTCTTCATTCCCAGGCATCCTTGACTAGTCTCCCTGTGGTCATCATACTGTCCACATTCTGTCCTGTCAGCATATTCCTTGGATTCAACAAACACATCACATGCACACTTCCTAATTTGGTTGTTTGCTGGGCTTCCTAATTTGGCCTGCCACTAAAACTGGAAATCCCAAGGGCTCTGCAATTTGGCACTGTGACCTATTGCTACATTATTTCATGTTATGGAACAGTGTGCTACATGTCTTCAATTTCCCAGCCTGCCGACTTCAGACACAGTGGGCCTTAAAGGAAGTTTTGTCACAAACAGGTTTTTAGAAATCAATTAACCCTTGTCATTACCCTGGACCATTGTTCTAGTGAGTATCTACTTTATCTACAAGCCAATTCCCAAAGGTACAACTCTAAATATAATTTTCTAGCCATCTTCAGCAGCAAGTGGTTCCTTTCCCCCATGCCTGCTCCTGGACTGACAGGGAATACTCAAGGGGACTGGGAAGGGACAAGGAACCCACTCGCTGCTGCCACCTCCCTGCAGAGCCTGGCTTGTGTGGGCATGAGTGACTCTGAAGCATATAACAACACTTCCCACAAAGAATCATGGTAAAATCAGAAGTATAGGGGCATAACTAAATTGAGCAAGATGGCAAGAATACACGATTCATTATCAACTAGTGTCTCTCTCCTTCCTATGTCTCGTCTTTCCCACAAAGCAAGAATTTCCTGGAATTTGGGAACAGAAAATAAAAAGCCTGTTAGAATAGAGAACATTCTTGACTGACATAGACTAGGTACAGTAATAGGCTGGAATTACTGACCAATATCACTACTATCAGTTTCATTACTATTAATTTGTATTTCTTTATTTATTTGTATTATTCTTTGACTAGGGTTACCACACGTATGGGTTTTCCTGGACAAGTCCTCTTTTTGGGTCCTCTGATCACCATCCAGACAGTTTTTTGAAATATGAACAAATGTCCAGGATTTTGCTCTCCTAGTTATTTTCAACATTGATACTGGTAAGATTGTATTCCCCAGCTTTCACTAGTAGCGTGTGTCTTTACCTCGGCCTGCTGTTCCAGGTGGCCTGGCCATGCCCACCCCACAAGCAGCATCTCCGAGGTCTCTGCTCGCTGGACGCGTCTCTGCACCTTGAGTAGCTGGTGGTGTCACAGGGCAAGGAGCAGGCATCCCACCTCGACTCGGCACAGTGCCCCCTCGAAGGCCCAGTGTTCCTCAAAGGTGGGCACCGTCTGCTGGAGGACCGTGTGCTCGAACTCAAGTGAGAGGTGGGCCCGCACCAGCAGGCGGAAGAGCTGCAGGGCGTCGACCATCCCGGTCCCGGTGAGCTGGTTTTGCCAGCTCTTCAGGGTGGCCATCTCGGCCTGGCCCAGCAGGAAGTGGGCCAGGCTAACTGCAGCCCGCTTGGCTGCCCGGTATGGGAAGGAGTGGATGTAGATGTCCTCCAAGAAGTCCCAGCCCAGTGCCCGAAGCAGCGCTCCGAGGGTGGCAAAGAGCGGCTGCAGCCGGGGGCAGTCGAGGAAAGTGTGGAAAATGTCTTTGTCCAGCACCCCCGGGCAGAAGGGGTAGGCTGCTGAGGCCACCAGGTCCAGGTGGTGCACAAAGGTGCCAGTGGCCAGGATGCCATGCACTAGTCGCCACTATAGGTTGCCGGTCTTCTTGGCAGTGGGCGCCTTGTACAGTGTGCACCACGCTGGGGTCCCGGGCCACGCCAGGCGCCGCTGCCACACGGTGTCAGGGTGGCCGGCCAGCACCTGGGCCACATGTAGAGGCCCTTGCGGGGCAGTGTGCCAAAAGGGCAGCCCGTATTGCTGCTGGGGGGCACAGGGAGCCTAAGCAGCATGTTGGGCCACTCAGCCAGCTCACTGGGCACCGCTGGGATGACCGGCAGTGGTGGGAAGGCGTCACCTGCGGTGTCAACAGTGGGGAGGGTCTGGTGAGCCTGGAGATAGCCTTCCAGGGCGGTCGCTGCTTCTGTTGGGAGCACGGCCCTAACGGCCCAGAGAAGCCGGCCTGTGGTGCAGAGGGAGTGGGGAGAGGGAGTGGGAGTGGGGAGAGGGAGAGGGGCACCAGGGCTTCGAGTGATAGCCAGTCCAACTGAACAGGGTCCAGGAGGTCCCCCAGGTGGGTGGTGTGCGCCTCGATGAGAGCAGCCACGAGGCTGGCGGAGGCCAGGCTTGGCACGACACACTGCAGGGCCGGGTTGTAGACCAGGGGCTCCCGAAACAGTTGCGGAAACCGCAGGAGCCTGGCCTGGGGACAGAGATGGAAGGCCGCCCACCAGGCCCACACCATGCTGTGGTAGAAGGGGGATAGGACCGCCCCGTTCAGGAAGGTGAGGTCCAGCAGAAACAGCTCCCGGTCAAGAAAGAAAGAAAGAAAGAAAAGACAACACAATACAACACAACACAACACTCTCCCAGGCTTCCCCAAAATCAAATCAAATAAAATATAATGGACAGGAAAAATGGAAAAATGTACTGTATTAAATAGACTTAAGAGCCAGAAAGGGACTGGGCTAAAAAATGGCTAAAGTTCTAAAAATGACTGAAGATGAGTGCATGTGAAATTAAATTGCAATGGAAACATTTCTATCTAGATAGTAATAGAAAAGGGTAATTTTCAGTATATATTTAGGAAAAAAGATGACTTTTAAAAACAGGAAGCCAAGAAAGCATTGGGAAGCTTCCAGGTATTTTTGGATTCCCAGTAATAAGGCATAAGATTAACAGTTTTGAATGTGTATTTTCACTACTTTCCAGTACAGTAACGACATAAAAAACAAAAATATTTTGCAAAATATCATAGAGCTGTAAACTGAAGTAAATAAATATACTGTCCCTTGTTCCTAAAATTGCAAAACTACATGGTGATATTCATTAATTCTTGTATGTATGTAAGAACTATGATACTTGTTTGTAATTCAAACAGCACAGCCATATGAGCAATATGAGCTATAAGACTGGGGTGTCACCGTGTAGTTATTGTTTAGTATCTTTGCTAATGATTTGGAGGATAGGCCTGAGTACACAGCAAATTTGCAGATCACACCAAGCTAGGTAGGGTTGCAGAGGATAGGAGGATAGGATTAGGATTCAGATTGACCTTGATACATTGTAAAAATGGTCAGAAATTGATTAAATTAAATTAAATAAGAGCAAGTGCAAAGTTCTACACATACAACATCTACAGATGGAGAAACAAGGGACTTGTCTGAATTACTACTACAGAAAAGGACCTGGGAATTATTGTGGACGATATTGTGGACCATATTTGGCTGGATATGAGCCAAAACTGTGCTCTTGTTGCAAAAAGGCCAAACAAGCATATTGGGTTGTATTAACCTTTGCAAGTCAAGGGAAATGGTCCTTTTTTATTGATCGTCACTAGTGAGGCCTTACCTGGAGTACTGTATCCACTTTTGGGCACTGTACTTCAAGAAAGACATGAGCAAATTAGAAAATGGAGAGAAACAAAAATGATGTCTTGGAAACATGACTTAAGATAAAAGGTTGAAATAACTGGGATAATTTAGTGGAGAAGAGAAGACTAAAGAGGGGATTTGATAACAGTCCTCACATACCTGAAGGGTGTTTACAAAAAAGCTGGTAATAGACTGTTCTCTGTGGTCATAGAAAAAAGACAAGAAATAATATTCTTAAATAGCAACATAGGACATCTAGGCTGCTTACAGACATTAAGAAAAAAACCCAGAAAACATGCTTTACCGGCAGAGGCAACAACTTAGTTCAATCTGGCTATGCAGCATCTGTATAGGTCGGGCACTTCAGCAGGGCTTTTTGGCGCTTTTATGTAAAGCTGATTCAATCAGATAAAAGACTAAAGTGTCCAATCTATACAAATGCTGGGTGAACCAGGTCTAGCATGATGCCTCTTTTGGGCATGCACTGGACTCGGCAGGGAAGTGTGCCAACTTTAAAGTAATGCACCATTTTGTAAACACCCTTCAGGTATCTGAGGACTGCTATCAAATCCCCTCTTTAGTCTTCTCTTGTCTACACTAAACTATCCCAATTATTTCAACCTTTTTTCTTAAGTCATATTTCTGAGACATATTTTTTATGCCTAAAGAGGTTGTGGAATCTCTATTCTTGGAAGTTTATAGAGCATATTAAATAAATATGCTCTAAAAAGGCATGTCTGGAACGGTTTAGAAAGGGTTGATCCTGCCTTGAGCAGGGGGCTGCCCTAGAGGACGTCCTGAGTTCCCTTCCAGCCTTGTTTTTCTGATTCTGTGACTGAATATAATTATAAAATATTCTATTAAGTATACTTTTGCACAGAAAAATGTACCTATTTATTAATTATATAGAACAATACAGCATCATGTTACAATGTTGCATTACAACATTATGATTTGAACAAAACATTATGGAAAAAGCTGTGCCTAAAGCTGGGCAATGAAATCCATATTTAAGCATATATTAAAGATCTCAATTTATGGAGGTAGTGATTATCTACATGCAGTGAAGATATCTGGAAGATCACAGAAAAAAGAAAGAACCTATAACAGGTATACCATGCCAGGTACCATGTGCCATTTGTATTGCATGCAAGTGTCTCAACTTTATGGTCTTAAATGGGCCTTTGAACATCTACAGTCTGTATAAATCTTCCTACTTTTACCATACATGATATAAGATACCTAAGGATCAATCTTCAGCTGCACAGAATTTAAGCTTGATGTACATGAACAGAGGTACACAAAGGCGTTTCTAAGTAACTTGTCCACATCTTTCAACCTTGATAGCAACCAGGGCCTGAACTGATATTTGACACAAGTTAGAGCAGCTCAGGGTAACTTACACCTATTTGCAACATCTGCACAGAAGGAGATCAGTGAAACATATCTCTCCCCCTGTTAGAATCCTTCAAAATGTTCCTTACACTGGGAAGGAGAGGAGGAGTGAGTAAGTTGTGGAGAGAAAGCCAGATAGGATTACTGACACCTGGATCTTCCCCTAAAATACCTCTTAACAGTTGCCTGCAAAGCAGTTGCAAACCAGAATCTTGCCTGTGATTTTTTTTAAGTATATTTATGCAGAGCAGAGTAAAGGTGACTTTTGCAGACACAAGAGTTAATGAAGTTTGGTTAATGCAAAAATGTGTGATGACTTTTATGGACATTTTAAAAGGCATCAGTTAAAGTTATAAAGAACGGTACTTTAATTATTATGTCTCAACTTGTCTCAATAATTACTCAGCAATTAATAATATCAAAATACTTTACCTGAAAATAACCAGGTAATATAAAATCAGATCACAGATTTTACAAGAAATCTAACTCCAGCTATTAAGTGAATGAGATAATTCAAGAAGGAATTTTTTCTGTATTGTGCTGCAGAACATCTTGATCTCCAACAATATTTTAACTTAAAGTAGAAAAACTCAGCTGCAATTTTTTTCTCTTATGATCAAAATCTGAGAAATGTTTAAACACTTGTTTTCTATCAGGCCATTATAACTTGAGTCTAAGAAGCCCCACTGCTGGTCACAGGAATCAGACAACAATCTCAATTTTTAACTTCTCTCCCAGAAAATCTGTCCTCACTAACTTCCTTGGGTAGCTTAGGCAGGGGTGATCTTGCCTTGAACACAGGGTTGGACTGGGGACCTCTTGCAGTCCCTTCCAGCCATATCATTCTACTCCTTCCAGGTACAGAAAGGGGGTCTGAGGACTAGCCTCTGCTGCTTCCAGGAGCTGTGTCTACATGGCAGTCTCGGCCAGGTCTTCTTCAGGAGCTTCTAAGATCTAACATGACTCAAACATTTGACTGAGAAACCTCCTAAATGCTCTTCATGAAGTAAATGGAGGGAATTAGGATCTGACTTAAGAAATATACTCCTGGGGTTTTAGTGCCATAATTTAGGGAAAGCATTAGATTTGGAACCTGACAGCAAAACTTCAGAATCTGTTCCTAGATGCAATTGTTTTGCATCATTTAGCACAGGTTTTTATCACTCTTTAACATGGGTTTACCCTCTTTTTCTTGGAGTGTTTCTTTAGTCCTTCTCCCATGGAAACAGGAAACAGAAAATCAATACCACCACAACAAGACTCTTGCACAGCAGCCTTGGATACTGTGGTGTGTAACTGTTGCCAAAAATCAGCTTGAAAGTTAGCAGAACTGTTGAATGTAGCCACAATCCTATTCAGTTTGCCACAGGTGTTGGCATTTAAGGGAAAGTACAACTGCAGAGGTTTACAGATGGGAAAGCTGCCCACTTTCTTCGGTGCTGGTAGACTGAAGGGAAAAGGAAGAAAAATGCTACCAGCAACTAGTTGAAAAGCTGTGAGAATCTTAAAAAAAACCTTGACCCCCTCCCTGCAAAACACTAGCTTTCTCACCATTTGCAGAACTAATGAAAAAGAGAAAATAAGAGAAGAGAAGTCCATCCTCCAGAAGAAAAATTATGTTAGTGTCCTGGTTCATATGATCCCCAAACCATGCCTAAAATGACAGATGTAATGACAAAGGGGAAAAAAGAATCACAGATGAGACAGACAGAATGTACCAATAACCTGTTCAAATGGAGTTTCACCAGCAGCAAAGATTTGTAAGGTTGCTCAAGGCCAACTGTGCTGGCATCAACTACTGGCCTTGCTTCAGCCACAGCCATGACCACAGAAGGGATAAGTCATCTCCAAACCAAATGAAGGAATGAGGTCTTGTGTTTGCATTGGCCATTTGCTACTATTGGCTCACCCTTGATACAATTTTTTCAAAAGCTTAAATAAAAAGTGGAGCTATGAATAAAAATATGACAGAGCAATACAAATCCAATTTTTAAAGTACTGCAATTGCAACATGGTATTCTCTGGCATATATTCTGTGTACTTGACTCTGCAAAGGTTTTGATCTCAAACCTCAAAATCTTTGTGCTCAGATAATGCTCATCAAAACTCACTTTTTCTTGATATCCCTGTTAAACTTAAATATCTTTGAATGAAAAGGAAAATGCAATGCCAGAAGGCCTCAGAGCTTGAGAAGTGTAAAAGTAAACTCACTGAGACCACTCTATTACCTAATACAAATAGGAACACTGTCAACTGCAAAGACCACAGGGTATATAAGCACTCTAAGATAGCGTGAGTTTCAACAATATTTACTTGGCCGGGTGCCAACATTTAAATAAACTAAAAGAAAGCAAAGATAGACGGTTTCCCAACTAAAGGGAAGTGGAGGCATAAGGGAAAACATACGGAACAACATACAACACTCCATAGGCAGATCCAGGATTTCTTAAAGTGGGGTGCAGCCCACTGCCCCTTGGACTATAAGGGGATGGGAGCAATGCATGACTTCAGCCTCCAAGCCCCTCAAGGCTGGTGGGGAACACCAGAGAGCAAGGTAGGGAGCAGGAACACAAAATAGGGGGCATTTGTCACCCACCTCTGCCATTGTTGATGCCCCTGGCTGACCAAGTGGCAAGGGATCCCCAAAGCCACTCCTGCCCCATGCAGCAGAAAGCAGTTGTGCTGGAAGCTGGGCTCAGTTGAGGACAGCAGCAGTGGAAGTACTCAGGTTTCTCCTTCCAGCACCAGCTCTTTGCCACACCCCCTTCCCCTGGCCCTAGGTGTCTCCTGCTGGTCTAAGTCCTCCTTTTTCCCCTTCTTTAACATGGTCTCACTGGGACCTCACCTCTAGGAATTCTCAAAAATAATAGCCAGTTGCTTTGCAATTACTTTAGCCAGTTCTTTTAAGTATTCAAGGGTGAATCTTAGCAGGATGAATCTGGTTTTCTAACTAGTTCTTCCCTTACTCTAGGCTGAGTAGCTAGTGTCCTGTCCTTGATACCTCATCCAACAGTTGATCTTTTAAGTGACGACTGAAGCAAAATATAAGGCACTAAATACTTGGTCTTTTCCATGTCAACATATTTTTTAGGTTTCTTTCCCCATTGAGTAAGAGGTCTACCCTTGTCTTGCTATTTTGTTTACTTCTAATGCAGTAGTTTTCAACCTTTTTTCAGTTGCAGATTCCTAAAACATTTCAAATGGAGGTGCAAACCCCTTTGGAAATTTTGAATAGAGGTGCAGGCTCCTTTGAATTGTAGGTGTTGGTATTCACATACTTTTAATTCATCATTGTCATCTTTCATGGACCTCTAAGATGTAGCCTGCAGACCCCCAGGGTCTGCAGACCACAGGTTGAAAACCACTATTCTAATGCATTTATAAAATACTTTCTTATTGCATTTTTTTCATTTCTTGTCTGAGCTGAGTATTATTATTACAGACATCTGACCCATTCTACATTTTGAATTGTGAAGGAGCAGCTAAGAATTATCTGGGCCAAATTCTATATTTCTTTCTCCTAGTAAGCCCCCACTGGCTTTAGTGTCAGTTACCCTGGGCCCACCTGAAAATACCACTTATAATATACTGAATGTACAATACTGCTATTTTCCCTATACCTAGCGAATTCATTATTTATGTAAAATGGTTTTAAAATATCATATGATCCAAAAAAGCCCTCCAAAGTGTTTTCTTTGAATTGTCCATATAACACTGGACACTGTACAAATAAAAAATCTTGCACAGATTTCAGACCAGGTTAATGTTCTGAAAACCTATTCTTTTACAGATTCAGATACTACTCATACACACATGCTCTTAATAAAAAAGTCCTTGTAGCTATTTTAAATTGCATTAGCTCTTTGCCTCAGAGTGTCAGTCCATTGTTTCCTTTTCTTAGCCCCAAAAATTCTAATATAATAAAAGGCTTAATCTGTCTGCCTGTATGTCTGTCTGTCCATATGTCTGTCTATCCATAATGCTTTTGGGCAACTGCACATGCACTACCGAGAGGGTGGGTGGCCTGGACTGTGCGGGACCAAGTTTGCACTGCTGCCAGCGAAGTTTGTGGCAGCAGTAAACATGCCCAGGCTGCCCAAGCAGCAGGGCTTCCCCCTGCCTCCTTGCTTGAGGGTGTACGGAGAGAATTATGGTGGCAGCGCCCCCACACCACCTGGCCCCAATGCCCCCAGAACAGCTGTCAGGGAGGGGGAAGTGACAGGCAGGGAGGGGAGGGGAAGGGAGGCAGGTGAACGTGGGCCACGTGGATGTGGAGTGGGGCAGGGTGGGGGACGGGGGTGGGTAAAGCAGGGCCGGACCTCGAGCGCCAGGTAGAGGAGTTGGAGCAGGGCTGGATGCAGGGGGTGCGGAGTAGAGCAGGGCCAGACCCAGAGCGGTGGAGGGGGAGTTAGAGCAGAGCCAGACCCTGAGCAGGGGGGGAAGAAGGGGAGAAAGGTGCCAGACCCTGAGCGGCTGGGGGGGCACAGGGCCAGACACAGGAGGGGAAGAGTGGGGCCAGACCTGGAGCAGTGTGGGGGAGCAGGATAGAGTGGGGACAGACCCAAAGCAGCTGGCGGGGTAAAACGGGGAAGGACCCAGAGTGGCGGGGGTGAGAGATAGAGTGGGTCGGACCCTGAGTGACAGGGGGGAGGGTGGAAGAGTGCAGCCAGACCCCGAGTGGTGGGGGGGGGCCTGGGGCTGGACGCAGGG
>NW_005842280.1:834387-842099 GCF_000455745.1 Alligator sinensis | reverse complement strand
TGGGGCCAGACCCAGAGTGGTGGGGGGGAGGGGGAGAGAGTGGGGATGGATGCAAGGGGGGGAGAGCAGGGTGGGACCCAGAGTGGGGGGAACAGGCCAGGAAACCACAGACGAATGAGGATAGACTTCTTGGGATGTAGGAACCAAGGTCAATAAGGGCTTTGTTAAATGGTAATTTAGGTGGCTTCTGAAGCTCTTAACTCCTGGATTGGCTGCACGTTAACATCTTAAGTGGTTTAAAGCAGGGGCTTGTCAACCAGGGGTACTTTGGAAGGTCCCAGGGAGTACGTGGGGGCAGGCGGGGATGGAGCATTGCCACCCCACACCGGGGCCTCACAGGAGCAGGGCGGGGTGGGGCGAGAGGAGGGTTGTACAGACACTGTGCTGCTGCTGCTCACTATGCCCCTGTTCCACGTCTGTCCACTTGCTACCCACCCTAGGTTTACTTATTAAAAAAGGTTGAAAACCCCTGGTTTAAAGCACTCAATATCTGGCTTAAAGTTATGCCCCTTCAGCAGAGATTCTCTCTAATCCGTCTAATTTTGCTCCTGTTCTCTTAAGGTCTGGCCACTCTCCACAGCTATTCTGCTCAAATTGAAGTCCTCCAGCACCCCAGGATGCAGTGGCTCCCTCTTAAGTCAGGCAGAGAAGGACTCTGGGGCACAGCAGGCCAGACATGGTGCCTCACCCCCCAGGCATGTTGGAAACAGCAAGTGCCGCAGCCCCAGAATGCCCAGTGGCCACAGTGCCTCCTTCAGCCACCCAGATTGGGTCACTGCTCCTGCTGGTGGTGGCATGGCAGGGGGAGGGGCAAGCTCCGAAGGAAAAAAAGGATCAGGCCCTTCGGAGCTCGGGGGGTACCTGGCCAGCCAGCAACTCACCCCTCCCATGTTGTTGCTGCTGGCTGGCTGCTAGCCCTCTGGATACCACATGAGCTCCAAAGGACCTGATCCTTTTTTCATCCAGAGCCCGCTCCCCTGTGCTGCCCATGTCCAGGTTGCTGGCTGGCTGGGCACTACCTGAGCTCCAAAAAGGATTGGGGCTTTTGGAGCTACCAACTGGGTCAGGGAACTATAATTCTTAATGAATGGTCTTTCTGTGATGGCCCACAGACATGAGGAAAAATGGCAGGGTCTAAACTGAAAACTCTGGTTTGGGGTCTGCTCCTAGTCCTGCCCCTGCTCACCAAGCCTCCAATGGCAAGTCACAGCTGTGCAGGTGAAGGACAGTCAGAGACTGTTTTTCACCTTAAGGTGCGACTGCTCCACTAAGCCGAACAACACTAAGTCATTTAATATTTGTGCAGCTTACAGTATAAGGTATAACAAGGCCCTAAGGAACCAGAACAGGCACTTAGCCAGATGAAGAATTACAGATAAGCAGAGAGGTGAAAGTAGAACAAAGAAAAAAACAGTGAAGGAATCACTTTTTTAAATTATGCTATTTATGAAGCCCTTTAACTAGGCTTTATTGAGGCTTGCTATATTTTTCTGGATTTAATCTCAAAATGATTTTAAGAACAGTAACCTATTAAATAGGAAAAACAGCAAACAGTCAATACTTTCTTTACAGACCTTTAAAGTAGTATTTGTAAAGAACACAAGCAGAGAAGAATAGCTCCACTTATTTTGGTGTTCCTGCAATGCACTTCAATCTTGAATATTTATCAACTGCTGTAAAAACATCAAACACTGTGATAGATACTGAAGAGATCACTTGCTAATCTTCCACTGTTCGCAAACGATACTTCACCTTTCTGTCTAAGCAGGCCACTCAGTAGCTTACAAAGACTCATTTTCCTTTACGTTAAACCTACTATCCTAAGGGAATCGCAGCATTTCAAAACCACATGTGTTCTATTTGCTTTCAGACCATTGGCAGTTGTGTATAACTATACTTACCCTGCACTTACAGAACCAAAGGGAAACAAAGAGAGCACCTGCATGAGACAGAGAAGTCAAAGTTTTGAGCTAGCCAATTCATACATAAGGGGCATGTCTACACATGTATTTACGCAGGCCTAAACTTAACACGCCCTTACTTAAGGTGGATTAAAGCAATTTAGGTGCATGTCTACCATGGATGCGCTAATGCACATTAAGGCACATTAAATGTAGGCACAAATAGCTAAGTGACATTAACGCAGTGTGTATCCATTGACGTGCACTGTGTTTATGTACATTAGCATATGTACACGTGCGCTAATGCAACTTAGCTATTTGCACCTCAGTTTGGTACCTGCTTTATGCAGGTATCAAATTTAGGCTCACATTGCCTTAAACTGCCATTTTTAAGGCGTGTTAAGGGTGCATACATGTAGACATGCACCTTTAATGAGTCTTTAATGGCGATTTTAGGCTAAGCCTGCTTAAAAGAGGCACGTTTAGATGTGCCCAATAAACAGAATATTTATCTATTTTACCACAACTAAAGAACACCAGAGTAATAAAAGATATACTAAATCAAAAAAACACTCAATAACAATGGAGGGGAGCAAAAGTTTATGTAATATTTCTATTTTGTTCTTCCTCCAATGTTTAACAATTTCAACAGAACATGTGCTGTGCATTACACACCAGATTTATATTTGCACGTTTGGAGTACTGTCCAGTTGTCAATCTGCTTTTCACCAGATAAGGTGAATTCTGACTTTTATAAGCACTTGGGCTGAATACTGCTCCCATCAACAGCAACAGTAAAAGTCTCATTGACTTCAGCTGGAGAAACTCTGGCACTTATGTTCCTGCATATGACATGACAAGTCAAATACTCGTCAAGCAAAACCTCTTCTAAATAGCCCTACACTAAGCAACAGCTTAGAAGTTGACGGGGAAAATGCTAGATATAGCGCATACCACTTGACTCAGGAGGAGAGACAATCAGTTTAAACATGTATGTGCATTTAAAAGGGCAAAAGACCATAAAAGGGTCATTAACCAGTGAAAATACAGTAATGTCTTACAATAAAGTCAGCTGGGCTACCACAGTTCTCGGGGAGAAAACAAGCATAAAGTAATGCTGTTCTCTTACACTTTCTCCCTTATTATTCTCCCATTAGGCATACCCCACCCCCAACACTTTCCAGCTCTAGTGACTGACAAGCTGCATTATATATTCTCATCAGAGCCTCACAGCTGCTTCAAGTCTCTCCCCTTTTCTGGATGCCACTAACTATAACTAGTCTGGCCTGAGCCGTCTCATGAAGTTGGCAGAATTTTACATACATGCACAGTTCCAAGTTGTCAGGTGCTTGCATATAAATATTTAATTGATACCTTTTTGTTTTGCAGCAAAACAGCTGAAAAAAGCACAGATGGACTGAAGTGAACCTCAATAACAAATTAATGTCTTATATATGTAGAGAGATTGCAAACTATCATGTACAAAAGAATACAAACAAGCTATCTCTTCTTTAAAGCTTCATTTTCATCCTTATTCCTTTGTACAAAGAAGGAACAAATGAGCAGATTAATTAGATAGCTTTCCAAAATCACAGAGCTTGTCAAAAACTACAGCTGAGATATGCTACCACAACAGAGGAAGCCATTTTCACTGTCTGTAGTATGTCTAAATGGAGACATTGTGTGTTGGGGAATGCCTGCCATTAACACTTTTTTTCATTCTCCTGGTACCAGTACTAAATTAATTACATGAAAGACAGAAATTCATATCCCTTCAGTGCGATCTAAATTATTTTTTTCAAACATCAAAATATAAGAACACAAAATAAAAGTGTGATATCTCCAGTAGCAAATACGAGCTTCAAACAATGCAAATCTATATGACTTGTAACAACTGTTTCAGGGCTATGGTAGTAATTCACTGAATGCCATAAATTATGTTTTGTTCAAAAGATAATAATAATTACTCATCTGTTTTTCATAAAGATGAGTTTTACTTTCAGTCTATTAATGCAAGTGTCACCTACAGAAAATCAAAAGTGACCTAAACCGATACTAAGTCTAGCAGTGTTAGCTTACCACACAAAAGAAGTCCAGTTATATTTTTAAACGTCTCATAATCCACTATATGACAATATCACCATCTGGTTTTATGATGTTTTATGTTCCTGACTGATCTATTTTTGTCTCTATAGGTCCTGACCGAATGGGTCTACTACCACCCACATCTACCAGGATCTGTGCCACCAGAATTTCTGTCAAAATTCAGACCTAAGACTTTATGACCCTTGGAACAGAGACCTAATTACTTTTAATTTTAGCAATGTACCAGGTACACTGTTACCATTTAATAAGTAAAAACAAGTGATAATCATTTGAAACTTATCACATTTATTTTTCAAAGTCTAAAACAGTGTAGGAAGTGACAGCATATAAGATGCTAAGTCTCCATAGAGATGCTAATAATCCTACTTGCTTGTTTAATGAGGTAGGCATGAGTTGATTGAACTTTTGTGACAAATGGCTTACTAGGTCAAAGTACTCTTAAAAGGACTGTCACTGCTTATTCATGTAGTACTATTTCTTAAAAATCTGTTTTTCCACTTAATATAGTGCAGGCAAGAAATGTCACACTGGCACAGAAATCACTTATTTAACAGAAACAGTTCAAGTAATTGTGGTGTCATTGCATGTGCTGCCTGCAACAGACCTCTGCTGATGGTGACAGAACAGTCAAATTTCTATGTCCGCTAAGTATTGGCTTTGATAGATCTATTGTATCCCAGTGAAGGGACAAACACCACAGCTAGAGCACCCTGCCCTCAGGATGCTAAAGATATCTTTCCTTGTATCAACTAAGTGATTTGTCAGTCTGCTCTGCAAATAAGTTATATTTCTGTGTGCATGAAGATCCTTAACAGCTCCTTCTGCCCCTGAAATGTCATCATTTTATTCTAAAGTTGCTTTAAACTCTTAAAGGGACATCAATGTCTGAAGAGAAACACTTCCCCTTGAAAATGTTTTACCAACCAAACCTACAAGTAAGAAAGAATATTTGTTTTCAGAAAACTAATATTTTTCTTTTTGTTTACTTTGTACACTTGATGGCATTTTGTATTTAGAGTCAGGTAGTTAGCCATGTATGTCTGACCTCAAACATAAGAAAGGCTAGATATGCACCTTATAGACTAATAAAATAAGATAGAGAGAGAGATCCAGTTTTATAGATCTATAACATGTTATATATTGATATACTTAGATATATTACTAAATAAGATATAAGATGTTTATCATTTCATTAGTCTATAAGGTGCATATCTACCTTGTATTTAGTCAGCTTCACTCAGTAGTGTAACAATGGGTGGATGAACTGGACACAAGACCCAAGTGCTGCCTAGTGGGAGAAAGGGGGGCAGTGGATTAGAGCTAGGAGGGTGGCTCACCCTCCTGTCCCCACTTCCACACACACTACTGTATACTGTAAAATAATCATACTTTTTTATTTAACCATATGTTTTATTTTTTTGTTAAGATGCTTTTAAATAATAAATAAACTTATATAAAGATAGTTTTAATTTAAGATATGTTAAAGCTCAAAGATATCATCATGGAATAGGGATTATAACTTCTAATTATATACTATTTGAGACAATATATCCATGTAACTTTTTTGGAAGTTTTATAAATAGATCCCAATAGGCCACAGACTATACTAGCAGCCCAATCTTATGGGGTTCCCAGAGACTCCTCTATAGATTAGTAAAGATTTTTAAAAAACACTCTACCCAATGGGACTCAGTGCTCAGTCTAAAAGTTCCCATTAAGCATCTCTGTGATGCTTAGTTCCAGATCTCAAGCTGTGGATTTGTGTCTCCAGAGATCACACAGTGTTGCCAACCCCACCATGCCAAAAATAATGAGACGAACTCTTAAAGAATCAAGAGATTGGCATGTAAATCATGAGATGCTCTTTTTGAAGTGTTTGTAGGGGGGTCTTTGTGAAGGTGAGGGGGCCTATGGGTATGTGTGTGGGGTCTGAAGCCCAGGGAAGAGGTGTCCCACACACCCTGGCAGAATGCAGGGTACTATGGGTCAGGAGTACAAGGCAACAGCAGGGCTGAGGGGACTATGGTTTGGGAGTGAGGAGCAGACGCACAGACACAGATACACACACACACACACACACACAGACAGACACACAGACAGCACCCAGCTGGTATGTGGAGGGGTGGGGGTGGCAGGGAAAATCAAGGCCCCCATGGTGAGAGACTGAGTGGGGCAGGAGCAGGGGCTGGAGTGAATGGGGCCCTGGGGCCAGGGTGGGTTCTCCAGAGGCATGGGGGGTGGGGGGCACGGCCCCGGGGGAGGCATGGGGGCCATGTGCCCCCCGTGGGGCAGAGGTGGGCTCCCTGCCAGGGGGTAGGGGTCTACACCCTGCTGCCTTTGCCCAGGAGCTCAGCTGTGCAATGCCAGTGTGCTTGACGCAGCACTGGCTGGGGCCATGCCCCACTGGGAGCCACACCCCAAGAGTGCTACAGACAGACAGACACACAGACAGATGGACTAAGCACTTTATATATATAGATTGTCCACTGTAACCTCCAGGTCCTTTTCTGCAGGGCTGTCACCCAGCCAGTCAGTCCCTAGCCTGTACTGGAATTGTTCTGTCCTAAGTGCAGGGCTTTGCACTTGTCCTTATTGAACCTCATGAGATTTCTTTTGGTTCAATCCTCCAATTTGTCTAGGACTCTCTGAATCCTACCCTACCCTCCAGTGTATCTACTACTCCCCCCAGATCGGTGCCATCTGCAAACTTGCTGAAGGTGTACTCTATGACATCTTGCAGCTCATTGATGAAGACGTTGAACAAAACCAGCCCCAGGACTGACCCCTGGGGCACTTCACTTGATACCAGCTGACAACTAGATATCGACCCATTGATTACTCTGAGCCCAATGGTCCTTCCAGCTTTCTATCCACCTTATAGTCCATTCATCCAGCCCATAATTCCTTAGCCTACCAGCAAGAATGCTGTGGGACAGCATATCAAAAGCCTTGCTAAAGTCAATGTATATCATATTCACTGGTCTCCCTGCATCCACAGACCTAGTCATCTCATCACAGAAGGCAATCAGGTTGGTTAGGAATGACTTGTGTGACGTCCGTGGGCCTTCCGTCCGGTACCCCCCACTTTGTCTGGTAGCCCCTCCCCCTCGTCCCGCCTGCCACAACTTGGATGTTAAGTGATTCGAAGGAGGGGTTCAGTGGAGATCTTCCGCCAGAGGGGCTTGTCCGACGTAAAGGGGGGTACTCACGGTTGGATCCTCAGATGTTCCTCGGGGCTCCGCCACCCCTACACCCTGTTCACCCGCCAACCGGTCACCTGTCGATGGTATGGTCGTCCGCCACTACTTGCGGACCTTCTTGCTAACAGGCCGTCCCTGAGATCAACAGTCGTCTTCAGGCAGTCTGGCTTAGCCTCCACCTGACCCGGCCGCTAGCTCAGATCACTTCTTGTCTTCTCTCCCCTATTCTCAGAAATAATACTCCTCGGGAATGGAGAGGCTTCCCGAGTCGCTGCTCTGGTCCCGGTAACCCCCAGGGATCACTCCTCCTGCCCCCACTGGGGTTTCCGGCTCTCTCCTCAGCTGCTGGGCTGATGCCCAATTGCCTGCCTGAGGCTCTGGCTCTGGGGAAGCCGCAGCGGCAACGACGTGCTGCACACCTCTCCTCTCCTCCCCTGGCTTCCCCCCGACCACGGGGTTTGTCGGGGCTTTTAAACTTCTGCTGCGGCTGGCGGGGTTGGCTCAC
>NW_005842280.1:818028-834362 GCF_000455745.1 Alligator sinensis | reverse complement strand
CCCAGCTCCGCCGCCGCCGTCCCTCCCGGGGGTGAGTAGCCCGGCCTGTGGCTTTCTTGAGGGGGTGTTGTTGCCCCCTTGTCCTGCCTATCCTCCACCTGTACCCATGACGGCGGCCCGTTGCCGTCACACTTGCCCTTGGTAAATCCATGCTGACTGTTCCTAATTACCTTCTTCTCCCCCAAGTGCTTAGAAATGGATTCCTTGAGGACCTGCTCTGTGACTTAGGTGACTTGAGTGAAGGACTGAGGTGAGGCTGACTGGTCTTTATTTCTTTGGATCCTCCTTTTTCCCTTTCTTAATTATAGGCACTATATTTGCCCTTTTTCAATCATCTAGGACCTCTCCCAATCGCCATGAGTTTTCAAAACTGATGGCCAGTGGGTCTGCAATCACACCAGCCAACTCCCTTAGCACCCTCGGGTACATCCCATCCAGCCCCATGGATTTGTATATGTCCAGCTTTTTTAAATAGCCCGTAACCTGTTCTCTTGCTGGTGTTGGCTGCTCAACTCTTTACCTCATTACTCCAGAATGTTAAACAAGCTTTATGAAATGGGTGACTATTAAGTCGAGATGTATGTCTGTAACATGCTCTTACTGTAACCATAGGTCCCTCTCTTAATACTATCACCCAAGAAGCCAAAATTAATTATAATATTTTTGTGCTACAGCTACAGTCTTGTAGGACTGCATTCTTGAACTCAAATGTCAACTCAATAAGACTACACCTAGTTTGAATTCTGCAAGTATAAACTTGTGCATATCACAGTATCACATCTTTAGGCCAATGTTAGTTTTGTGTGTGCATTCCAGACCTCGTCCTGCCATGTATGAAATCAAAGGACATTTGCTGACTTTCTGAGTAATTCAATCCTTGTCCTTCAACTCATCATTTAGCTATTACCAGGCTACTTAAGAGAACATTTTGATGATTACTATTAGGGACCAATAACTCCTGAGGAAAATTTTATGTAATATTTGGAATAATGCATGTAGTAGAATATTGACCTGCAAGAGGAATAAACAGAGCCATACCTCTGTGCACAAATATCTTTTCTTCCCCCTCACCCCCCAGTTTAAATGAACAGGATAAGGCAGGTCTCCATGGTTATTTCATTAGCAATCTCCATATTACTGTTTATACAGTTTTAAAATGCAGGACTATATAACCAGAAAGAAATGCAAAATTATTAAGGGCTACATTACAGAATTTTTCCACGATATGCCATGTCTGATTCAACAGCTGGCTCTCCAAGGAAATTTTAGATGTAAAATCATATATCAACTGCTGATGCTACTAAGAGTGAAGTTACATGTTACACTTAGACGCTTCTAAATCTGAAGTATGTTAAGCAGTGTAAAAGTTAGAGTGTGCTGTGAGCAGTAACACAGTAAGTGTTAATATTGCTTCATGCCTGCACAGTTCTGACTTGCCACTAGGGCTAGGGGCAGACATTCAAAAAGCCTGAGCCTGAATTGATTCAATCTTTGCGGGTTAGTCTAACCTGCCTAGGTTGAACCGGTTTGCAACTGCACAGACATTCTCTCTGGACTGAGGAAATGCAGGCACATGCCTGCAGTAGCTCAGGTAGAAGCCAGAGGGCACTAGAGCAGCCCTCTCTTCCCTTCTACAGTGCTGAACTGGGGGGGGTGGCATGGCTAGGTCCCAGCAGAATGCTCTGATTAGGGAGGGATTTAAACCCCTACCCTGGCCTGCACTGTCCCAGGCTTTTCCCCACTCGCTGCTAAAGGGGTGGGAGTGTTGCCAGACCCCAACCATAGGCTAGCACTCTGTGGCAAAGGGGGTGTGTGCAGTGCATGCATCTGTTGATGATACTGAGCTTTTCAATCTCCCTCTCCCTGCTTCTTCATACTGTCTGCAAACCTGACAGGAGAGGGAGCCAGCAGGGGCCTGATAACACAGCATTTATCAGCCCATCAACAAAACAAAAGCCTCTCTCATTAGTTCAAGCTCTTCTTAAACAGCTTTTTCCAAAGAAGGAACAGAGGGACATTACCAGCTACCTGTTGATGAGCTCCAAAAAGCCCTAAGCAGACACTGTTCTGTCTGCCTGTCCCAGTGAAATTGGAGACACACACAAAGATACCTCTCAGCATTAGTAACATACTACATGACTGGTGTCTATAGTGCTGGGGTCCGTGCTGTGGGAGATGTGAGGGAGGGAGGGGGGGAATCCCTGCTTAAGCAGGGAGGGGAGGTGGGGCAGAGGGAAGTCAGGCAGACCCTGCTGTGCCTGCAGTCCACCAGAGCTCTGGCTGGGGAGCAGAGGGGCAGGGCCAGCCCTGTCCTCTGGAGCAGACAGCACAGCCCAGGACTGCAAAGCATCTGACATGCTGGGAGACTCTGGTTTAACTTAAACCAGGAAGGGGTCTAGGACAGACATTGCATAAACTGGTTTGACCCAAATCAGTTAAGTCTGATAATACTTTCAACCAGGTTTATCTTAAACCAGTTTCAGCCATTTTTAAATTAGTTTATGTGCACTGAACTTATGTTCTGTTACAGGTTGAAACCAGTTTCTGATCACTTAAACTGGTTTATGTGTAGTGTCTGTCCCTCGGGTAGAGAGCTAGTAAGCAAGGGTGTGGCTAGGAACCTGGATACCTGGGCTCTATCCCTGCTGTGGGGGGCTGGCAGAGGAAGAGGCAGGGTTGAAGCAACAGAAGCCTGGAGCTGGGAGGCAGAGGCATGGGGACATGGGCCTGTGACTTCCATCCACAGGCTCGCCATGTTGGCATTCTGGTACAGGGTGGGGCGGGAGAAGGCTGTGCTGCTGGAAGCCCTTCACCAACTTCTGGCAACCCAATTCTAGCCCCCACAGCCTTCCTTGGAAAGAGCTGTACCTGCTGCCTGGGGCCAAACAAAAACCACAGAAAATTTTAGTTAAGCTAAATTACTCCAGGTTAACTGAAATTTTCCCATGCCACCTAGCCCATTCCCTCCAGGCAGCTTAACTGGGACTGCGGCTTCTCTCCACTCTCCCACCCCCCAGTTCCCATCCTGGGGAGAGTGGAGAAGGCTCAGGGGGAGAGATCTGTGATATCAGCACAGAGTCCCTGGAGTTTAGGATGGTGGCAGCATGGAGCTGTGGGAAGCATGTGGGAACCCAATCTCCTTGGCTCCGTACTCCAGCAAAACCACACTGGGAGTGGAGCCACAGGGAGTTCAGTGTGGTAGGGAGCTACAGGGAAGCATGAAACCTATTTTTCGTTTGAATATAGCTACACAGTCTTAGAATATGTCTATCCAAGTTCAACAGATCTAGTTTTTAGTAGCAGGATTAAAAAAAGTATATCTTCCACTCTTCTGCATTGTTCTGGCAATCCATCCATCCACATATTGGTGCAACTTAGTCATCACTGAAGACAACATGGAAACAGTGCATTTGCAAAAGAAGAGAAAATGTTTGGACTCATGGTCCCTTTTAGAGCATCACATGTTCTTTTATGCACACAGCCAAAAAAGGGTTAATTCATTATACACACACACACACAGAATTAACCCTTTATTATGAATTAATTATTCGTGTGTGTGCATGTGTAATGAATTAACCTTTTTTTTTGGCTGTGTGTATATGTATACACACATACACACACATCCCATTAGGCAATCTTTTGAATGCAATACATTCTTCAGCAGGTGACCTTAATACTTGTCTAACTCTATCCCAACTATGCAGTTGGGCCAATAAAAGATATCCTAAGAAATACTTGCTTCACCCATAAGTCCTGGACCATCACAGCTACAACATGACCCTAACACCACCATTATGGTTATGAAAGAGTGATATGCAGTGTTAAAAATATACAATCTTATTAAGCCTAAATGAAATTACCCACAAAAAATTACACTGTCATATGGTGATCCTAACTAGAACAGTGTATGTTAAATTCTGTTCGGTATCACGCAGAAGTAAATTTGGAGTTTATCCGCTGAACTGATGTGAACTCATTTCATCTTGCTATTTACATAATTAAACACCTGATGCTGTCTGAAAAGCAGAGATACTTTTCAGATGTCCTGTCGACATCTACTTTTAAAAAGCATTCTCAATTTCCAAGTAATGCTGCTTGCAAGGAAATGCTAAGGCTGCCTCAGGAGAACACAAATAAGGAACTGGAAACCTGTTCTATAGCTGATAAAAGTACTATCCTTTGGCTTCCATGACCTTAGCTCTTTTGCCATCACTGCACAGAGACAGCACAATTACTTCTAGAAATACACCAGGAAGCCAACAGTGCTTTTTCTTTACTAACCTATTTTAGGATTCAGATAAACTGAATCAAACTGAATCAAACAATTTTTTACCTCTCATTTTCCAAAATATATGTTTTATCAGCCAGCTGTCACAAATTCAATGGACTGCAGGACAGAAGGTCTGGGCATAAGGCTTTCTGTTTAAAGGGACCCTGTTGTATAGCTTAAGACAAGTTTAAAACTAATTTCTACAGTAACTATCATAATGTTGAGGGGAGTGTCCTCCACTATATCAGATTCACCACTGTGTTGCAAAGACAACTTGATTTATACATGATCTGTTATTCTTTCCCATCTGCTGAAGAGAACACTTTTTATTGTATTTCTCTATTTGTTTCATAATTCACTCAAACAAAATGAACAGTATAAACAATCTGTGAGGAAAAAAATGAATGTATCTTTTCTTTTCCTTCCTTTCTCATCCTAAATTGAAGTGTGTAGTGCGATGACTAACAGTTGTTGCCCCTTGTCCTGTTTTTATTTTCAATTTACAACTTCTTTCTTGCAAACCCCCCCCCAACTTGTAAGTTTTACATAAAGATCTCATAATAACTATCACCACTCAGCTCTTAAATAGCACTTTTTATTCATAGCTCTCAAAGTACTTTCTGAAAGATCATTACATACATTTTAGAGCAGGAAACAAAGGAATAGAAACATTAATGGCCAGATTCAAATTGGTTCTCTAACCACCGAAGTGGGACCTGGGTGGAATTTAGGTGCCTAAGTTGCAAAGAGCAATTCAAAATAAGCCTGCAATAAGAACCACAAAAACTCATTTGTCACCTAAATTCATTAGGTACCTCCATTTGGACTCCACAGTGTCTAACTCTTGCCTAAGTTCTGCTGCAATTCAAATTACTCCTGCAATGGACTAAACTCTATTAAATCCCTGGAAAGATAGGTGGATAAAAAACCCTCCATTAACTCAGAACAACAACATTGACTTCAGTCCAAAATCAGTGGTGCCATTCACCTTTTGCCCCATAGCCTAGTAGTTGAAACATTCTTGCAGGAAGTGGGAGACCTGGATTCCAAGCCCATATCATCTGTAGGAAATCTGAACCCAATGCTCAGAAAATTCTCCTAACTGGCAGGTTATGAACCAGGCTGCTTGGGTCCTGATCTATCTCATCTTCTGAAGCTAAGTTCCTGGCCAGCCAAGATTGCAAGAGCCATGGGACCTGACAAAAAGAAAGAACTAGAGAGCCCACTTTTGCAAGTTGTTGGTCCCTCCTTCCCTGTGACAAGAGCGCCCTGGGCTCAAGTCTCTGTTGACACAGTTATTTCTGTTTTTCAGCTAGCAACTGTGTAATGTGAAATCCATAAACAATGTTGGAAGCAATCATCAGAAAACCCAGGATGCCCCCCTTCCCACCAGGCTAAACAGCTAGATTCCCTGTTGCTTGTTCATAAAAAGCCTCTTCTTATGTACACAGCAGCTATAAATGTAGAGGAATCAAAATGCAGTTTGCTGCAATTTGTCTTAGATATTCCATTGAACTGTCCTAATTTTATAACACAGGTTGCAACAGAAATTATACTCCTTGGAGCACTCAAGTGCTCAAATTAGAATCAACCCTGCAAAGAATTATAGAGGGGACAGTCCTTACTCCCCCCACCCCAACAGGAGTTGTCACTGAATCATGTGATAGCAGGGACTACTGGCTACATTTGCATGTCTTTATAGGTGTCACAGAAATCCTCCACAACACCAGACTGTGCTAATAAGCATATGTATGTCACCATGACAGCTTGTCACTTTAGCCTCACATTCCCCACTCCTTACACTTGCTTCTTACACCTATTGTACCTAGCCATAACTTAAACCCTGAAACTACAAAGACTTAAGCACATGCTTAAATTTACACACACACTTGAATCACTTACAGAGCCAGAAGGTAAGTAAATTCCTGGACACATACAGGCTCAGGACTTAAGACTGTATATACTTTGAGGAACAGGTCCATTTTGCTATGGGTTTTTTTTTTATCTCTCACAGCTCCCTAAGACCCCGATCTGACTAGGGATGCACAGCACCAATGCAATACAAATATTATCTGGCAATTATCTAAGGGTAATTATTTCGGTAATCATTATGTGATATTAATGACTTTTGGTCGAAGTTATAAAGTTATGTAACTTTGCATAATGAGCTACCTTGGTGAATATGGAATCCATCATTTGCTATCAAGGCTGTCGCAAGCCTCTGACAGATCATGGACAACATTAATTCATTAAGCCTTAGTTCTCCATTCATTCAGGTGAAAACATTCTGGGACAATGAGTTGGCTGAAGCTAGGAGAAAGAGGTAGTTAGCCATGTTAGTCCAAAGGCAGGGTAGATTTTCACCTTAAAGACTAACTAAATCAGGGATCCACAGCCTAAGCTTCATAAGCAGTGGTCTTACTTCATCAGATGCTGTGAAGCTAGGAGAACCAGCTTTCTCTAATTTCTCTGCAGGAGGGTTTAATGTCTGACAAAGAATTTTAAGTGTTGCTGCTAGCTTCTACAACTCCAGAGACAGGATGGGCCAGGAAGACTCACAGGCAAGCTCAGGAGGAAAAAGGCAAGTTTTCATAGTGGGGAGGGTTCTTCAAGACATGGAACAAAATTGAAGAGCCACGAACAGAACTGAAGAGCCACCAGGTCACAAAATCCTTAGACAAAGGTGTAGAAGTGGACGTAGTCTTTCTGGACTTTAGGAAGGCCTTCAACACTGTCTCTCACCCCATTCTCATTAAAAAACTAGGGGACTGTGGCGCCGACACCTACACGGTCAGATGGGTCACTAACTGGCTGGAGGGCTGCACCCAGAGAGTGGTGGTGGATGGGTCATTTTCGACCTGGAGAGATGTGGGCAGTGGGGTCCCCCAGGGCTCAGTCCTTGGGCCCTCACTGTTCAACATCTTCATTAGCGACTTGGACGAGGGGGTAAAAAGCACCTTGTTCAAATTTGCAGATGACACTAAGATGTGGGGAGAACTGGGCACGCTAGAAGGGAGGAATAGGCTGCAATCGGACTTGGACAGATTACAGGGGTGGGCAGATGAGAACAGGATGGGTTTCAACACTGACAAGTGCAAGGTGCTGCACCTCGGAGGGGAGAACCAGCAACATACCTACAGGCTGGGGAACTTCCTTCTCATCCGTGCAGAGGCAGAAAAGGATCTTGGAGTCATTATTGATGCCAAAATGAACATGGGCCGACAGTGTGGGGACGCGGTCAGGAAGGCCAATCGTACCTTGACATGCATCCACAGATGCATCTCAAGCAGGTCCAAGGAGGTCATTCTCCCCCTCTGTGCGACACTGGTCAGGCCACAGTTAGAGTACTGCATCCAGTTCTGGGCACCGCACTTCAGGAAGGATGTGGACAGCATGGAGCGGGTTCAGAGGAGGGCCACTCACATGATCAGGGGTCAGCAGGGCAGGCCCTACGAGAAGAGGCTATGAGACCTGAACCTGTTCAGCCTCCACAAGAGAAGGCTGAGGGGGGATCTAGTGGCCATCTACAAACTAGTCAGGGGGGACCAGCAGGCATTGGGGGAGTCCCTGTTCCCCGAGTGCTACCAGGAGTGACTAGAAATAATGGTCACAAGCTGGCAGAGGGTAGATTCAGGCTAGATACCAGGAGGCACTACTTAACTGTCAGAGTGGCTAGGATCTGGAACCAACTTCCAAGAGAAGTGGTGCTGGCTCCTACCCTGGGGGTCTTTAAGAGGAGGCTAGATGAACACCTTGCCAGGGTCATTTGACCCCAGTACTCTTTCCTGCCATGGCATGGGGTTGGACTTGATCTGCTCAGGTCCCTTCCGACCCTACCAACTATGAAACTATGAGTTGCAGGAGTAGGATCCTGGACACCTGACCACCCAAAGGATGCTCCGTGGTGGTGAGGAAACTAAGGCCAGAAAATGGATTCAGTATTTAATCTTTTATAGGGATTTGTGTAGTTCCCAGGCCTTCTATGTAAAGAGTTACTTGTTTTGGAGTGCTATGTATATATGTTGTGTGCTGCACTCGGCATGTGCCTCAGAAGAGTAGGACTGAGTTCTCATGGTTGCAGTTTAGGGGCAGGTATGCCTCAGCCACTGAGGTATCTGGGGGAACAGCACTGCTTCTGGGCCTTAAGGTATCTGGATTATGGAGAGACACATCCTAGGAAGAACTAACAGAGAGCCTGGGCACAGGAACTGTGCCAGGAAGCTAAGGGAACAATGTTGCCAGCCACTTCAACTAAAGGATGCTTTCAATATGCAGGCCTGGGGTGGTGGGGCTGGGGACCAACATAGCTGTCTGATGAGTGCCCAGAATAGAGACCACTACCAGAGCTGTGACAGTGGTATTTAAAACAACTTTGTGAGACAATTTTAGGACAATATTATGTCAGTTTTATGGAATTTCCATAAAATACCATTAGGCATCAGAGTTACCTTCTTTTTTTTTAGATGGCAGGAAAGGCATGTGGCTCACCAATGGGGGCATTCTTGATGACTCTTCTAAAGGTAATCCTTAGTTAATTTTAATCCAGAATGGAAAGGAAGCATTACAGCCATTCGTGGAATCCTCCCCACCCGTTATCACACCTTAATTTATATCCTGCCCTCTGTCCAAGCAGATGTTTTGCAGAGGATAAAGGCAAATAGATGAGTCATATATCCCTGGCTCTGGACTTCTGGAGAACTGGGCACTCCTTAGAGGACAGGCACTTAACACAGTGGGCTGCTAAATTACTCTGCAGCATCGAGCACCTGAGATGGAAGGTGACAGTTAGGATGCTATCCAGGAAAAAGGCTGGAAGAAGTACACTGAACTTCTTCATTTCCAGCAAGCTATCAGACTGTTCCTTGGGTCCAGAGTCAGTCAGTATATATTAGAGTAGCTCCCAGGTTGCTCTAATCCATGCTAAGGCACATGAACATTTGGCCACAGAATTAAGAATCTGCAGCTTCTTTCCCTGCTGTCCCCTGTCATAGCTATACCCAGAGGAGCTGAGAATCTATGCATATGTGTTTAATAAATGGCATAAAGTAATTCTCTAAAATATTAGTACAAGGGCACCCTCTCATGGCAACAAGGTTTTATAACAAGCAAAGAAACTCAAATGCATAGGAAAATTGAGGCAATATGGCTTCCTCCTGAAAATGTGTCCCTGAAACATGTTTTTTAACTCAAAACTCACGTGAAACAAAAACAACCTGGATGCCACTTTGGAAAACAACAGCTCACAGAAAATATTACTGAACAATGATTTATAATCTATATAATCTACTATATAATCTACTAAAAATCAGAGGCAAAAGCCAGACAGTAGTTTTATGGTGTGGGAAACACATTTATAACACACACTTCCACAGGAATAAAGATGAAGTGCAACCTGGAAATGACAGCTCTTGAGATTAGAAAGTTTCAGTCTAAACTCTTGTGCTGGGTAAGACCTTACCTACGGTCGATGCACTGCCTAGAACAGATTTGCCAGAAGCTAAGAGTCATGAAGAACAGTGTTTTCTTTCCACCAGTGTTTTCTTTTTACTCGCATCTCAAATCTCAGCCTTACCAATAAACCATCATGTAAATTTGATGTGCTGCGTTTTAAATTATGTGCAACTCTGCTCTCACATGAAACAACTGTGGAACAAATTGGCTGGTTTTGACTGCATAGAAATCTGCTTTATGCCAATTGCATCCTACAACTTGGAAATGGTAGCTCTCTCTCCCAGCTTGCCAAACCCAAATGTAGGTCATAATGTGTGAAAAACTTCCAAAATGACAGAGACAAAAAGATTAATCAGATGGCAAACTAAAAATCAAGTCATTCATTCATTTAGATTCCAAGTCAGCAACGCTTATAAGCATATGTTTATCTTTAACTGCGTGTACTCTGCAGAATGCTGGACCTAGAATAAAGAACATGTTTTATAGCTTGCCTCTATGATGCTGGAATGGAGGCAACTGTGGTCTAAAAGATGTGCTGTCCTGCAAAACCAAAACATTTGTAAACTCTGGGCCAAAACCTACCGCACAACTCAGACCACGCTTCCACTGACCAAAATTAATCCGTGACATAATTTCATGGATTTCACTGCAGTTCTTGCTCTAGGAATACATTTCAGTGTCTTTTCAGTCTTGCACAAATAAAGACTGCAAGGCATATCTTCCCATATTATAGGAGAGCCATGCCATTTCATCAAATTATTCAGTAAAACTGTTATTACAAAATAGCCTGACCTGAATTCAAGTACAACTGAAGTTCAACAAGCTATATATTTACTGCATACAAATAGTAGCTCAAAAAAACAACACTGCAACAAAAACAACAAACTGTTTTAATTCATAGGTGGGAAGGTGCATAAGCATGATGAGATCTGTACCCTGTTAATCCCAACTTCTCCACTCCAACAGTTTAAGTTAAATGTCACATTTACATAAAATTTACATAAAGATGTGCTTTTGTTTATACAGAACCTTGCTTTATTTTTGCAACATGTTCAGTAGCTAATTCATTATGTAACAAACAGATTGTATTTTCCTTCTCTAAAAAGGTGACTTAGATTTAATTATCTGGAGGCTATAAAGAGAACTTAGTTACAGTGAATTGATTTATTGCTATTTTTCAGTATTGTATGGTTAAAAATTTTAATAGCCATTTTTAGCTTATTAGATGTTACCCCACTGAGAAAAGTGTCTGTATTGATTTTGGATGTTTATAATTCCCTGAAAATAGTTATTACTTGTTTCTGTAATGCATTTTTTCTGTTTCACTTTTACATAATGCAGATTAGAAAAGGTAAAAGAAAAGCTAACTTAACACAGTACTCAGCAAAAGGATGTTCACACTCACACTAACATAATAAGATTTTGTCTAGACTTCAGCAGCAGACAGCCTGTGTTTTCCAGTGGAAATTTCAGCAATGCTTAACACAGACCCAATTCTGCTCTAACTGAAGTCAATGTGAATTAGATCAATGCTGAGTACTTTGAAATGTCCTGTCCAATATGGCTGCTGTAAAATTTCTTCCCCCTCTTCCAGAAGAAAACATAATCAAGTTCATGAGTTTGTACAATTCCTATGCACACCGCTTAGCATGCATCAATATGCAGTCAAAGTTGCAGTCCTTTGGGATTCCAGGTCCCCCTCACAGTTTGGGATTGTGGTGAGCATTCCCCAACCCCCTGCCCAGGCTCTCTCCCAGGAAGTAAGCACTGTAATATATAAACTAGTTTTTTTCATTCACACAATTCATAAAAGTAATGGAGGGGTGGGGCTGCCTCGAGTCCAATGAGGTGTGCCCTGAGTTAAAAAACGTTGAGAACTGCTGCTCTAGGGCATGTGTTGGCATAAGAGCTTGCAGAAGCAGCAGGGCATATCTTAACAGAATCATCACCTGCAAGCTGAAAGAACTCCACTCCATGCTGATGGGACACTATAAGGAGATATTAACCAAAGAAGCAGTCCCCCAAGACAGGGACAGATAAGTTTTAGGCAAGTTTTGTTTTTGTTTTTTGGTTTTTTTTTTGGGGGGGGGGGGAGGAGAGGGGGACTTAATAGTGGTTGATCCCCACCTGCCTGTGGGAACCTCTGGGTAGGGAAGATAGGGGACAGCAGGTAGATGAGAGTAGGTAGCTGAGAGAGTATTTACCATGACACGATTTGGCTCTTGTCTCACTGACCCATGAAAATAACCCAATTGATCAATCTGAGCCATGTTTCCCTTCATACTCTCTTAGAAGTTTGCAACAATTTCAAGGTCTGTTCTTCTGCTGGTGCACTGCTGTCTGTGTACCTTGTCAGTGTTTGAGTAGGAATTCAGAATTCAGACACATCTTATCTGTTGACTTCGGAAAGAAACTCAAGGCCATTCACTCCTCAGAATTCACCCTGGTGAGAGAGCACAGGAGGATCCAGCACAGATGCTGCCCAAAGGCCACAAAAAGGACACTCCTATGCAGAAGATGTTCCATAGCTGAAAATATCGGTGACACCACTGCGACCAAATGTTGAAGGACCGCCCAGAGTCGCTGGCATGCTGAGCCACCATCACTGAGAGCTGGCTTGATACCTTCAAGCACCAGCAGGACCAGTCAGAGGAGCCACTGAGAACTCTTTAGCAGACTTTGTAGCTCAAGACTGCCAGCTCCTGGAACCAGTATAGGGCTCAGAGTGTGTCCAGGAATTGGCCCTCCAGACCCACTGTCTCTCCAGTCTGCCAGTAAGTCATTCAGGTCCTTCCCGAGTAGGAGACTACTGCTGTAGAGGAATATGTCCGTGCCATGAGAGTCAGGTAGCAGGCACGGACATTCCTGTAGCCACCTACCCTTCCCCACCCAACCAGAGGCAATGGTACCAGCCTCATACCACCACAGGCTACCATGGAGGAGCTACCTCTGGACCTGATTGTAGACTGCAACACTGTCAGGTCTGGAAGACTTCAGGGGCAGAGCCCTGGAGTGTATAAAAGGAGCAGCACGCCCAGCATGAGGAAACACATCTGGGACAGAGAAGAGAGAAGAGCGGGGCCTAGAAGAGCTGAGGAGAGCTGCTCAGCAGGGCAAAGCAGTAGCCCAGAAGTGCCCCCGAAGACTTCCATCAGCGGGGAATGGAGGATGGCTCCAGCACTTAGGCTCTTGGTGTGCAAAATGGTGCATGGCATCCAGACCCTGGGAGCTGCATGAGGCAGCTCGGGTCTGCAACCTCTGGTGTGCAGCCAGAGACACAGTGCACAGGACATTGCATAGAGTAGGACCTTTGGAGCACTTGGGCAGCTCAGGTCCTCAACCCCTGGAACGAGGCTGGGAGCTCGGTGCAGGAGGTGCTGCAAGAAGGGTCCAGGAGCGGACCAAGCCTGGTGCTGCACGAGGCAGCCCAGGCCTCCGACCCATAGCAAAAGGTTGAGTCCAGGGAGCCAGATGGTGCTTGGGCTACTGAGCCAGCAGACAGGGCTGAGCCAGAGGCCCCAGAAGCCCTGCATAGTGGAGCCCTGTTCCAGGGGACAGCGACCCCGCGACCGTCCGAAGCCCACTGCAGGTGAGAGAGCAACTTGGCGCAGAGGACGAGGGCCACCTTCCAGGCCTGGGAGCCGTGAGTTGCAGGGAAAAGAGGATTCCCACAGGGGAGGGCAAGTCCCCCCCAGTTAGTTAAGGGCTCCTGAAAGTGGAGGTTCCACTGGGAGGACCCCCCTAAAGAGGTAAAACTTCCTTGTAGGGCTTGGGAAAAGCCCAAGGACATTGGGGTTTCCCCTTGGGATTAAGTTTATCTTTGGGGTTTATCTGTTTCAGATCAGATACTTACCTGTGATTTACCTGTATCTGGAGCACTGGTATAAGGTTTTATGTCATTTACCCAGAGGATATTGTTTATGTTACTGGTTTAGATATCTTATAAATATATATATATATATATATACATTGTACATATGTTTGTATCCATGTTCCTTTCCCTTGTGCTAAGTTAATGTAAATAAATGTGTATATAGTTCAGTCCCCTGACTGTCCTGGCCTGGTTCTATAGGGATGGAGGGAAACTGAGCGGTCTGCAGTTCTCCCACAGCACACCTGCCAGCTAACAATCCCCTTCAACTGGAGAAGGGGAGTATATACCCGAGTTACCTGGGCTACAAGTATGTCCCTACTAATACCACATAACAACATCCCATAGATTTAGCACAGACTAAGTGCCCCATGTGACAAGGCTCCTAGTCTTTAACCTCACCACAACTTTTCCTCTCCTATCTTTCACCATGCTGATTTCCTGTTCCTCATAATGGCACCTGTCTGAGCAAACCATGATAACTAACTAGGAACTCCCTTATTTTTAAATTCACTGAACACACTACTTATCAATCCAGCAAATGGTTCATTATCAAAATTCTGTTAGTCTTTTGGGTAGACTGAAATATGCAGGACTCTGTGGGAATCCATGGAGAATGACAGCAGGAGTTGAATAGGCTAATGAATAGACTTTCCCTTTTTATCCTCTGCCTTCTCATAATAAAGTCACATTTAGAAGCTAGATGCCTCTTTCCTAAGAGATAGGTCCCACTGTCAGATACAGGCACTCTAGGTCTCAGGAAAGCCAATGAGTGGCATACATTTATGAAAATTTAACCCTATGAAACAAATTATGGTTGGCTCTGCATGAGTGTCTCAAAGGCTGCATGAAACTAAAAGTCTTTCCCTTCTGGAAACCCATGCAAAACTTAACTGACACAGCTAAGAAGTGCAGAGTGAGCAACTAGTGATTCTGAAGGGGTATATCTGGGTGAGAATAGGGAACAAGGCCCTCCTGTTCTCTCCAGACAGAACTGCACCATCAGGAAAGTAATTTTATACCTTTTTGAAGGAATAGCAACAGCTGTTTCCTAGCACTGTTTTCTTACGATAGTCAGGGTATTAAGTCTTTTCAAAGGCATAATGCCTCCAGACACTGCTCCTTAAGTGAGGCACCTCCTTCAACTCTCCTGAGACAGCACTGCATCATTCTGTGTTCTGTGAGTAAACACTGTCATATGTTCAAGATCCTAATTCATCAAATGCTCTATTTTAAGCACAGGGTATTGATTTTAGTCATCTATTTGTATGCAAGTGCCACCGTAATCACAGACATTACAATTTTTTTGCTATAAAAGCAGAGATAGGTACTCTCTCTTGCTGAAAAATGCTTCCTCAAATGTCACTCTTATGAAAGTTGAGCTCTATAAATGCACCAATCACCCAGACCATGGAACACATCTATTTATGAAAAGTCATTTTTGCCTTTATTGGTAGAAAAGATATAAATGATTTGATTATTAGTCTCATAACTTATTATTTGTCCTGTGGTCGCATATCACAGTCATAGTCAGGGACCAGGTTCACATTTTTCCAGACACCAGACAAACAGAAGCAAAGAAGACATTTCCTGAAATTTTAAAATTTCACTAGTTCCTAATATAACTCTGACATTTTGTATGCATTGTATGCCATCTTGTTGGCAAATGCTGGCACCCACTCTACACTGACTTCCATCACAGTAATAACTTAGATTATAAACCATCTCAATCAAAAATTGATACATGCACTAACGTTTCACTCCAAATAACCAATATTTTGTGGAAAACAGTTATATCTTTAAAGAGCCCTTATAAAGTATATTACACTTTTCAGTAGGTCTTTCTATCCCCCACGTATTTCATTAACACTGCTGGAAGATCATGGTACAAACAATGAAGAGCATGGTATTGTACTTTCGAAACTGCACTATCTGATTATAGTTTTCATCCTGAAATCACTGATTCTGCCTTGAAGAGCTACATACGCATCTAGACAGCTAGTCATAAATATCCATAGTAAAATGCAGTCGACTAATCTTCAAGGGCTAGATATTGATTCTATTACTCATACTGAACACAACGAATAATCACATGGTAAAAAGTGCTGTAAAATGAGACGAGGATAAGAACTTAGACCTACATTAATTCAATCACAAACTCTACATCACAACATACATTAAAGTTTCTCTCTCATGTATCCTGCACTCTCCAACCACCCCTTCGATATTTAAAAGTTGAGACTTGTGTACCTTTCTGATTTGCCTTAAAGCAATATTGAAAGCATCTGAGAGAGCCATTCCACCCATAAAATCCCAAATTCCCTTTATGTGCAACTTTTTATTAGAAATACTGGAGAATTCTTGAAGTGAAAATTTCCCTGTCAGCTTTTCAAAAGAAAAGTGGTTTTCTCATTCAAGTTTACCACATGCACCATGATTTGAAGATCTTATCCTGTTAAAATGGGCATGTTAATAAAGTGATTAGGTGCAACCTCTCCTTCAGGCTGAGACTGTTTTTACCTCTCCTGGCCCCAGACTTTATTTTTCAAAATGTTGTATGTAGTTCATTCCTGCACTGTGGTGCACTAAGTTCTCAACAGGGATCCTGGTTTTCCCTGATAAAAAAAAAAAAATCACAAATTCTCTGATAAACCCAAAATCCGTTATTAAAATTAAAGCCCACCTACAGCCCCCTGGCACTGCTGGTGCCCCTCAGTCCCCCTACAACAGCCCCCCAGCCCC
>NW_005842280.1:813815-817929 GCF_000455745.1 Alligator sinensis | reverse complement strand
CTGCCACCGCCATGACCCCACCCACCACTGCCGCACCCCGCTTGCCTGCAGAGCTGTGCAGCCACAAAGCTGTGCCTGTGGAGCCATGGGGCCAGCCACGGGGAGGCAGCGGGGAGGCAGTGTGGGGCGCAGCAGCAGTGGCAGCGGCTCCACAGGCAACCTACGCAGCTCAGCAGTGCCCCTCTGTGGGCTGCAAACAAGCTGCCCAGCCGGACGGTGGGGGGAGCCTTGTACATGCTGGCTGCCATTGCCACCACACCGCTGCTGTCATGACTTGTGCTGCCTTCCCACGGCCTGCTGCACAGCTCTGCAAGCAAGCGGTGCAGGGCACAGCAGCATAGCAGCAGTGGCTGCTGCTTGTGAGCCCCCCATCCCTGGTTGGCTAGGCAGCTTGTGCACAGCCTGCAGAGGGGCACTTCTGCCCTGCACCACTTGCCTGCGGAGCCGTGTGGCCACAGAGCTTGCCCACAGAGCCGTGAGGCAGGATGCAGGAAGGCAGTGCAGGGTACGACAGCAGTGGTGCAGTGGCAGCCACCACATGTAAGGCCCCCCACCTCGGCCCCCGGCACTGCCATACCATGTGCTGCCTTCCCATGACCAGCCGCATAGCTCCATGGGCAAAGCTCTGAGGCTACATGGCTCTGCAGGCGAGCGGTGCGGGGCACGACAGCGGCAGACAGGGTGGTGGTGCTGGTGGGCACTCAAGGGCTTCTCCCAACACCTCCCCACTCCCTACCGGAGTGCCCAGCCAGCTGCATGTGGACCACGATCGGTGCTATCAGCCCTTAAGGGAAGCCGCACGGGGAGTTGATGAGCCCAGTCGAGCCCATAGCACCGCTTGTGGTCCATGTGCAGCCAGCTGGGCACTCCAGGGCTTCCCTCAATACCTCCCCACTCCCTCAGCCCCCCAGCCAGCTCAGCCCCCAGCCAGCTTCCCTCCCAACCCTACCCTGCAACCCCCAGCCCCCTGCAAGCCCCACTTACATAACCTTACAGGCTCCAGGAGTGATCAGTGACCCTGACCAGATCCTTGAGACTGACAAAAAGCCTCAGCCCCTGCCCTTCCCCCTCTCCCTCCCCCTCCAGACAGGGCTGGGTGTTTCTTGCCCTTTTTGCAATCAGCTCTTGCAAGCTGGAACTATGCCAGCCTGAAGAGCTCTTTGCAAAAGCAGGGAACCCATGGCTTTCTCTGCTAAAAGGTAAAATCTGTGTTTTCTCTGATAAAAGTGAGGAATCTGTGGTTTTCTCTGTTTTTCTGCGGGAAATGGAAAACCCGGATCCTTGGTTCTCCCACTTCAAAATGCCATATCTTGTGAACATTTTAAACCTGGGAACTTACAGGTTTTTAACAACTTTTGAAACTGCTACCATATTTGCAAACTCCCCCATTCCAATAAATTATTTACCTTATGAAACAGGGAGTCAAGTGCCTGTCATGAAGGATGCAAAGAAAAGACTGGAAAGTGGGCCTGGCCCCTTTAAGACCAGGACCTTTTGGGCCAGCAAAGGCTAGGTGCAACCAAATAAGTCACAGGAAGGAAAAAGGGGAGTGGCTAGGAGAGAGAAAAGTCTGACCCAGGAGAGAGAGAGGGGCAGTCACATCCTAACAGGAGAAAGCTATAGATTGTCCCTTCCTGGCAGACCTGAGGCCTTGGACTAGCTCAGATCCAGTGACAGATAGAGACAGAGCCCAGAAACTAAGGGTCTTAAGCAAACAGGACCTGGAATGGGTCAGGCTCCACAGGCAGCTGGCAGGACAATATCCAGGTCAAGAAACCTTGGGAGCCAACAGGACCAAGTTCCATCAGGTGATAAGACTTCGTCCTATGATTTCTCTCACACTGCTTTGGGCAGAGGCAAGACACCTCCCAAATGACCTTTTCTTTTTCCAGCAAGGTGTGGCAGCTGAATGGGACTGAAGTTTTCTGAGTGGATCAGGGACAACAGGACTGACTGTGATGAAGCAGATGAACCCTCTGCCCAAGTCCTGTGATACCTTATTTTGGAAATGCAGAATGAAAAATATGGTTGGTTTTTTTTCTTTTAACCAAATGGCTCAGAAACAGCTTCCTCACTTAAGTCACATACCCCAAATTTTGGTCACTAAGTTTTGAGTATAGTATGTAAATAATAGGAGTGCACCAATAAAGATTTTTTTTAGCTGATAATGATGGTTGATTGTTAACCAGCCATATCTACCAACACAGGTCTGATTGCTGATATGCAGCCCAGCAGTTTGGGGAGCAGCATCCATCCTGTAAGTCTGTGGGGGGGAAGGGGTGGGGAGAGGGAAGGGGTATGGTGGGGCAGATCAAGGCCCGTACGGTGAGGGAGGAGATGGGGCTAGGGCTAGGGCTAGGGCTGGGGCTGGGGTTGGGGCAGGAGCTGGGCAGGCAGCAGCAGGGCAGGGCAGGGCACAGGATGGAGCCACAGGCGGCTCATCTGGGGAGCAGCTCCTGGACAGCTCCTGGCGCTCTCCACATCCTGGGGGAGGTTGGAGCTCATCTTTTGGACTCTGTTACTGGTTACATATTGTTTTACATTCCACTCTGTTTTTCAATTCTTATTTGTATCATCTCCACATTCTCAGAACGCCACCTGCACTTCATCAGGACGGTTATCTCTGTTTTCTCAACATATTTCATACCAGTCTGTCATCCAACTGTCAATCATATACTCACAGCACACATGCGTGCACACCCTCATTGATTATTTTCCAACAAAATGGAAGTACATTTAAAATGGCAGCTTAGCATAAGCATAACCATCGCATAGATATAACATATTGTAACAAAGTCATGGGGAGGCATGTGCCACCCCGTATTTGTGTGCAGGGCAAGGGTGGGTTGCCTGCTGTGGGCTGGGGGCCAAGGGCTGCACTGGCATCTTCCCAGCAGGTGGCCTGGGCCAGGGCTGTGCTCAGGGTGGGTGGCAGCAACAGTGGGAGGGGGAGCTAGAGCAAATTTTGGGGTGGCTGTAGCCCACACTATAGCCCCCCTCCCAGCACCATCACTGTCCACCCTGTCCCTGCCCACCCTGAATGCAGCCCCCACACCAGGAAGAGGCTGACGCAGCCCCCTGCCGCAAGCTCAAAGCAGGCAGCCTGCCCTCATCCCATGCACACATCCAGAGAGGCACATGCCCCCATGCCTCCCCTGAGGGTGCAGGAAGCAGCAGGAGCTGCCCCCCGAACTCCCGGATGAGTCACCTGTGGCTCTGTCCCAAGCTCTGCCCCAGCTGGGCAGTACCTGCCCCAGCCCCACTCCCTCCCTTACTATGGGGGGGGACTCAATCTGCCCCCCCACACCCATTCCCTTGCACGGACTCACCAGCCACATGCTGCTCTCCAAGCTGCTGGGCTGCATTCCTAGCCACATGCATGGTGGCTGCGTGCATGCACACAGCATTTATCTGTGACATTATTGGCCACATCAGCCAAAAAATGCCAATTGCCAATAATGTCAATTTTCCTTTTATCGGTACCAATACAATATGGACTAATATATCGATGCACCTCTAGTAAATAAATAAGGTATATTTCAGCTATATCCAAGAAGCTTCAACTAAGATGCAGATGCACAGTGCTAGACATGGTAGAAAATTAAGTTACTTACAAGTAATTACAGTTCTTTGAGATGTATTGGGCACATACACTTTTTCATTTTTATGTTGCATCTTATGCCCAGTGCTTTGACCGGAGACTGACTTTCCAGCTGCAGCATCAGCTCCAGAAGCTTTCACAATGGCTTCCATGATGGCTTTGTGAAGGTGTAGGTGGTGCTCCAGGTGGCTGTAAACTATGGTAACATGATGCAGGGACACCACAAAAGTAACCTAAACTCTAGTGGAATGTACCCACATGACAGAAGGTGGATCCACCTTGTTACTCTCGTAACATGATCTTTTAATGAGCTCTAGCTGGACAATTATTTGGCTGATATTGCTGTGCTATGAGGTCTCTCAGATAAAACAAAGAGCTCTAGAAATGTCCTAAATGGCTTGATTCTATACAAGTAATAGGCCAAAGTTTTTTAATGTCTAGTGAATGCAGTGAGGCCTCTGCTTGTAAGAAATGGGGCTTTGGAAATAACACAGGCATACTGTTCTGCTGAAC
>NW_005842280.1:769699-813784 GCF_000455745.1 Alligator sinensis | reverse complement strand
TGAACCAAATGAAAGTCAGTAACAAGTCTGAGCAAAAACTTCGGATGAATCACCAGGGACAAATTATTGTAGAAAAAGATGATATAAACAGGGTTTTCTACCCTCCTTGACATTGTAATCACTACTGAGAAAGTTGTTCTCGTGGAAAGATGTAGAAGGACGCATCTTACCATAGGCTCAAAACCATGAACGACTTGTGCCCCCGGAGGCTGGGGATCACGGTGGCAGTAAGTGGGGGAACTCCCAGACACGACACCAGTGCTATCAGCAGAGGTGGGGAAGGGAGGGAGGGAGGGAGGAAGTGGCAAGCCAACGGTCGGCAACCACCCGCAGCTGCCACCAGCATCTTTGGCAGCAGCCAGCAGGGATTGCAGACTGCCCATAGACGCCACCGACACTGTCAGTGGCGCCTTTTTGTAGGGGGTGCACCGCCACGCTCAAAACCACCATCACCATGCTACGCGTCACCCCTGCTCAAAACAGAGATGTAACTGGATACTTGATCACCTTAGGCAGCAGCGGAACACAGGCATCATAACTGGCTTTCCTGCCAGTGGCAGTGGCAGCTAGGCCAGCAGTGCTGCTGCTGCTATTTTTGTGCCCACCCCTCACCCAAAAAATTGGCACCCAGGGCTGGTGGCCCAGTGGCTCCCCCCTTTGTTACACTACTGGCTCAAAAGAAGTGCTCTCAGTGATATGACTAGGTTCAAGTTCTTCTGTGGGACAAGGTCCCTCACTTAGGGAGTAAAACTCTGGACGAACCCTTAGGAAATCTGAGAGCTGTCAAGTAAGAAAAGACTTGCTGACAATCAGCTGAAGAGCAGAAGGCCAAGACAGCTGTCAAATCACCCTTAATCAAGATAAGAGAAAGATCTTTTTGCTTTAAGTCCAGCAGATAATCTAGTTTTACGTATGGTAGACATAGCCAAGTTGATGTTCCTCACCTAGCAACAGGGCGAAAATCTGATCCATTCAACCAGGTAGGTTCATCTGATGGAATATTTTCTCTTGTGGATAAGAATGTCTCTGATCTGGATGAAACATTTTCACTCCACTTGAGCACCTGGCCAGTGAGAAGGAATGAGTCACAAGCTAGACAGAGAATCCTCCTTTTCTGAGTTAATAGGTCTGGGATTAATGGCATTTTTCACCATAATGGAATTTCTCACCAACAGGAACAGGAGTTTCTGATTCCAAAACTGTCTTGCCCATGCTGTGACTGTTAGTATCACTAAGGCCCAGTCCTGTCTTACTTTACATGAAGTTTACAGGATCATAAGTGTAGCAGGAAATACATATGGGAAGCTCCTTCAATACCTTATCACTAATGCACCCAAGAGAGAGCCCTTCCCTGGAACAGTAAGAGAGGCTTTTCTTGTTGGCATCAGTTGCAATAGATCTATGGCTGGATGGCCCTTTTTCCAAATAGTACCAAATTCTTGATCTCCCACTCATGATGTAAAAGACAATCCTTGTTATGTTATCTGCTGCAGCATTCTGAAGACTGAGTGGATGCAACACAGGTGGGCGAATTTGATAACTTATTACGCCAGTCCTACGAACTGACTACTTCTCTCCATAGGTTGGGTATCTGGCACCATGCTCTCTGTTTATTTAAAACATCATGTTGTCTTTCAGAACCAATATGTGACACCAATATGTGGAATTGGAAGGCCATGCAGATTCCCTGTGTTGCTCTGAGTTCCAGTACATTAATATGCAGTCTCATTTTGTGCTCAGACTCAGAACATGAACTCAAAGTTCCCCAAATGTACTTCTCAAGTTCTCTGAGAGGCATCTGTCACTCTTGCCACAATGGGAAAGGAAAGTACAAATAGGAATGCCCTGGCATGCATCATTCAGAGCCTTCTACCACACCAGGATGGAAAAGCAAACTCCAACGTCGTGACCAAGGAGCTTTGCCCCAGAAAAGGGAAAATCCTGTGCAGCCAGGCCTGTAGACCTGTTAAGTAACATGTGCCATGTCACAAATGTGCATGAGGCCACATGACCAAGGAGACATAGTATCTTCCCTTTTAGTTGGGCACCTCTTGATCAATATCGTAAACTCCATAAGGGCCTGAAGGTAGTCCAATGGAAGATAGGTTCTTGCTGACACTGAATATGAATAAATCAGTGAACTCCGTTCTGACCAGAAGCCAAATTCAGCTCTTGGTAACTGACAAGAAGCCCTAGATATGAGAAGAGGCTCATAATTCTCTAACAATTTGTGGTACCTGATTGGCCAAAGCCCCTTTTAGAAACCAGTCATCAATGAAGGGGTGAACTAGGATTCCTGGCCTCTACAAATGCACTGCCCCATACCCAAACATTTTGGGAAAAATTATCTCAGCTGTGGATAGGCTGAAGGATAGGACTTGTGCTGGTAGCAGTCCTGGCCCAAAACAAATTGATGGAAATCAACACATACTAAAACAACTTAAAAGAGATCAATCCGCATGTCTTCCCAAACATTATACAACTTATACAAAAGGACTACCAAAGACTTTTTACAAGCTTCATCCAGCATAAAAAGAAGCAGTGGAACCGATTACTGCAGGAACAGCTTTCCCAGCCACTAAACAGCCATCAGAGACACAACAACAATACCGTACAATATTCCAACCTCATACCTGAGGAAACTGAAGGAACCAGTCAACCCTCAAATATGATCACTCTCTCCACACACACACTTACAGAAGCTGAAAAATCTGTCCTCTCTAAAGGTCTTAATTTCTGTCCGGAAAAATACCTTAATAAGATACTATAATGTGAAGTAGAATAATTTTTCTGACACCTCTGTCTCAAGGAATATTTCCACGATCAAAGTGAATCCACTTTCAACAACACTTCGTCCTGTGACAACATCGAGAAAAAGATTACCATAAAAAAATCCCAAAAAAATCAGAGTAGACACCTCACAGTGGATGAAATTCAAATCTCGACTGCTGTATTGACTATTCAGGGAAAGAATGAACAATGAAATAATCAATAACAAACACCATCACAACAACCTCTCCCTCTCAGAGAGAAGGGCCATAGAATCTCTAAGATTCAACCACCAAATAGTAATATAACCAGCATATCAAGCAGGAGCTATAGGTATCCGTAACCTTGAAGACTACATAAAATAAGCCAACAAACAACTCTCTGACACCACCTACTACGAAAAATGAGAGGAAGTTCCAACTCCCTTTTTCACCTGAAAACTCAAAACTACCATCACATCATTTCTATCTGAAATGCAAGAAAAACTACAAAACTCGATCCTCCCACTACCCAATCCAGGGACTTTTTAAATGCTCCCTAAAATCCACAAACAAGGAAACCCAAGCAAACCTATAATATCCAACCATGGAACCGTAAGAAAGTATCAGGGTTCTTCTAATCCATCCTAAAACCTTTTGTCACCCAAAGACCGAGTTTTGTCTAAGACACAACAGACTTTCTATGAAAACTTAAAAACATAGATCACATTCCCAGCAATAAATACCCTCCTAGACACCATGGATATTACCCGCTTATATACCAACATCTCACACCAGGATGGCATCCAAACCTGCCTTACATATCTACAAGAGAAAGATTACAACTCAGAAAGAGACCTAAAGATATTACTAAACTTATGCACTTCATCCTCACACACAACAACTTCAGTTTCAATAACCAACACTTCCTCCCGACCATGGGCAAAGCTATGGGCACCAAAATGGCCCCATAAAATGCCAAACTTTTTATGGCCCACCTGGAAGAAGAATTCCTCAAGAACTGTACCATCAAACCCATACTATATCTAACATATGTAGATGACATCATAATTTGAACCAAAAACCTGCAGCCTCTGATTGATTTCCATCACAAATTCAATAACCATCCCCCCTCCAGCAGACTCTCTCTTGAATACTCCAGCAGCAACATTTCCTTTTTAGACACTATGATCAATATCCAGAATGGTAAACCACCATAAACAAGAAACCCACAGACCAACATACATATATATCTACACCAAACCAGAAATCATCCTAAACACACCAAGAAAGCTGTAATATACAGCCAAGACCTCCAACACCACCAAATTCGCTCTGAGGAAAATATCTGAGACTGTCACCTTGCTAATCTCAAAAGGGCTTGCACCCAAAAAGGACACTCTTCCAGAGAGTGAGGTCGTACTTTTGAAAGAGCCACCTGGATACCACATGAAGAATTGCTGCAGTACAAAAAGAAAATCTTCACGAATCACACACCATTAGTTTGACATACCTTCCTTCCCTGGAACCTATATGGAAAATCCTCAAACATTTGCAAACCATACTAGAAGACCGAATTCTTAAAGAGGTTTTTCCAGAACCAACCATCCTCAACCTCATCACCAATCACCAACCTCATCACAAGAAGCAAATTTCCTATGGCCCAAAGCACACTGAATGGATCCAGACCATGCTGGGACAAAAAATGTAAAACCTGCCAACACATCACCACTCCCACAATAACCACATCTCACAACAGAACCATCACCATTCCTGGATCTTACATATGCACCTCCAGAAATGTTATATATCTCATCCAGTGCACTAAATGCCCTGATGGAAAATATGTAGGAGAAACCAAATAACACCTACGTACCAGAATGAACACACACCAAAAATCTATCAAAGACAAAAATACCAATTACTTGTGGGTGCACACTTTTCATAAGACAACTACTCTCTCTCCAATCTCTCAGTTCTAACCTTCAAAGGGATTTTACAAAACACCTTTCGCAGATGTGCCTACAAACTTCACTTCATAAATCTACTTGACACAAAAAATCACAGACTAAATATAGACACTGGATTTATGGCATGTTATAACCTGCTTGCCATCTGATAGCTCCAGATAACTTTACCAGTTACTTTTTTCTATTAACAGTTCAACATTTCCCCTTCACCCCCCCACCCCCATCTGGCTCAGAACCTACTGTCTTCCACCACTTTGATCCTCGCAGCCACACATTTGTATTTTCATAGACCTGCATTTTGGCTTCTGTTCTACCCAGGAGAGCACATAATTCATGAGCAGACTCTCTATGTGCCTGAAGAAGGGTGTTTGTGTCCAAAAGCTTGCAAAGAACAATTTTTCCAGGTATTTAGTTGGTCTAATAAAAGATTCATAGATTCATAGATATCACATCTATCCAAAGAACCTTTGGATATATCCAAAGAACCATTGCGGGACCCCTGGCATGGGTTTATGAGCACTCATGGTGCTCTGGCATTGCGTCAGAGGACTGGAAAAAGGCCAGCGTGGTTCCCATTTTCAAAAAAGGGAGGAAGGAGGACCCAGGAAACTATAGACCTGTTAGTCTTACCTCGATCCTGGGTAAGCTTTTTGAGATAATTATCCTGGTGCATGTCCGCGAGGGGCCAGCAGGGGAGATTATGCTTAGGGGCAACCAACATGGGTTCATTAGAGGCAGGTCCTGTCAGACCAACCTGGTGGCCTTCTATGACCAGGTCACAAAATCCTTGGATGCAGGTGTCACGGTGAACATAGTCTTTCTGGACTTTACGAAGGCCTTCGACACTGTCTCTCACCCCATTCTCATTAAAAAACTAGGGGACTGTAGCGTCGACACCTACACAGTCAGATGGGTCACAAATTGGCTGGAGGGCCACACCCAGAGAGTGGTGGTGGACAGGTCATTTTTGACCTGGAGGTATGTAGGCAGTGGGGTTCTGCAGGGCTTGGTCCTCAGGCCCGCACTGTTCAACATCTTCGTCAGCGACTTGGACGAGGGGGTAGAAAGCACCCTGTTCAAATTTGCAGATGACACTAAGATGTGGGGAGAAGTGGTCATGCTAGAAGGGAGGAATAGGCTGCAATCAGATCTGGACAGGTTACAGGGGTGGGCAGATGAGAACAGAATGGGTTTCAACACTGACAAGTGCAAGGTGCTGCACCTGGGGAGGAAGAACCAGCAGCATACCTACAGGCTGGGGAACTCCCTTCTCGTAAGTGCAGAGGTAGAAAAGGATCTTGGAGTCATTATTGATGCCAAAATGAACATGGGCCGACAGTGTGAGGACGCGGTCAGGAAGGCCAACCGTACCATGTCATGCATCCACAGATGCACCTCGAGCAGTCCAAGGAAGTGATTATCCCCCTCTATGTGACACTGGTCAGGCCGCAGTTGGAGTACTGCATCCAGTTCTGGGTGCCGCACTTCAGGAGGGATGTGGACAACATGGAGAGGGTCCAAAGGAAGGCCACCCACATGATCAGGGGTCAGCAGGGCAGGCCCTCCGAGGAGAGGCTAAGGGACCTGAACCTGTTGAGCCTCCACAAGAGAAGGCTGAGGGGGGATCTAGTGGCCATTTACAAATTAGTCGGGGGGACCAGCAGGCATTGGGAGAGTCCCTGTTCCCCCCAGCACTCCCAGGAGTGACAAGAAATAATGGTCACAAGCTGGCAGAGGGTAGATTCAGGCTAGATATCAGGAGGCGCTACTTCACAGTCAGGGTGGCTAGGATCTGGAACCAACTTCCAAGAGAAGCAGTGCTCGCTCCTACCCTGGGGGTCTTTAAAAGGAGGCTGGATGAACACCTTGCTGGGGTTGTTTGACCCCAGTACTCTTTCTTGCCATGGCAGGGGGTCGGACTTGATGATCTGCTCAGGTCCCTTCTGACCCTACCAACTATGAAACTATGGAACCTTGTTTGCCTACTCCAAGTGGAGAGATGCAAACCAGTCTCCTTGATACAGTGAGGGAATTATGGCTTTCATGGCAATCATCTTGAACTTGAGCTTGAGAATGAATCTGTGAGCTTTCTTAGGTCCAAGATTGGTCATCGGCAGGACTAGAGATAACCACTGTAGGACCTCTTTCCCCTTTGATGCCAGGAGGTTTGTTTTGCACTCTCTATTGCCAGCAAGGAGTGGCCCTCTTCTTCCAACAGATTTCTGTGATAAAGGCTGGTAAAAAGGAATGTGGAATGGGGTGTTTTGAGAGGGCAGTGATTCAAACTGGATAGAATGACTGTTCACTACCATGTCCAGGACCCACTGCTCTAAGGTGGGCCCATGCAAGGTAAAAGTTGGCCAAACAATTCTAGAAAAGTAGGCAGGGAGACAGGTACCCTGTACTGCCAATCCCACCACCAAACAGGGCAGATCATCAATGGGTTGAGAAGCAAGGTGCAGTGGGGCACATCTGTCAGTGGGACCACTGTCGTTTTCTTCAGGGCTCCTTTCAGGCAAAGGCAATCTGCTCTGGTGGCACAGCAGCATATGCTGTTGGGAAGGACCCTCTCCTCTGCAAAGTGTATAGATCATATTTGATATAGCACTGAGGAGGGAGGGGGAGCAGTCGCAAAGAACAGAACAGGGCTTTAGGTTTTTTAAAGGAGTACACAGTCTCATCTCTCTCAGAGCTAAATAGAAGTCCTAACATGAAAAGCAGGTTCTATACAACAGCCTGGACCTCCTTCAGGAAACCAGAACCCTGTAACCCAGAAGATCTACACCTCCTAACCACAGAAAGCCATGGATCTGCCTGCACTATCAGCTGAATCCAGAGCCACCTGAAAGACCCCCTTCACCTTTGTGATCTCTGATCTGTCCCTTCATGATCAGAGATCTCAAATTTCTCTCTTACCAGGGACAAGTAAAACTAAAAGAAAAGACTCTCACTCTTCCTAAGGCTTAAGTCACTAGGACACATGGGGTGTTTATACATGTACTGGGGCAAGGGGCGGGGGGGCTTCTTTAATTAAAGTGACTCTGAGACCTGCTCTAATTAGTGTGCAGTGTCTCGTGCATCAGTGTCCCCGCGCTTAAAAGTGGCCATGGGGGTGCTTTAACTAAAGCTCATTCAACAAGTTTTAGTTAATGTGTCCCCGCTGCCATTTTTCAGCATGGGGACACTGATACATGAGAAGCTGGAGTCTGTGGAGCGCAGTAATTACCATGCTCCAGCAGACTCGATTAATCGAGTCTGCTCTGATGCACTGTAATTACAATGCATCAGAGCAGCCTTGCTGCTTGCATACAGGCACCCACTGTGCTCTGTCTCTAGCTAGGCACTTCAGCAGACGTGAGCAGCAGGAAGTGAGCACTGTCCTTTCCCCTTGGTGCAGGGGTACAAAGATAGGCAGCCAAGGGCATACTTTATGGATTCTCCAAAGGTTAAAATGTCTCCAGCCAAAGCACAGGACATGACACACACTCCACAAATGAGAATATGGATGTGGGCAATTACTTAAAGAAAAACATGTAGTTGAGATAGTCCCTGAACAGCTTATAGCCTAGCTAAACAAAACAATATATGCATACAGAGCATAAGTAACTTGTCCAAGGTCACAAAACATGTCACCAGCATAGCCATGAATAGTAACCAGCTCTTCTCATTTCAAGTCCAGTGTCCCAGTCACTAAGTCATGGTATCTCCCAATCATGTAAGTAATAAAATTAGAAACAAATACAGCTTAGAGGTGGAAAACATCTAAAAGGGACTTGCTCTCTCAATAGAACAGACATATGAATAGCAAAAATGGCAAAATGGCTGGTACCCTCCCTCAGCTAATTATAAATGGTAGTTGACAACCTCCAAGTATTAGATTTGTCAGTCACATCATTAAGGGTAGAAAACAAACTGCTCCACAAGCCCTTCTGTGGGGCTTTACAAGATGGGGGTATTAAACCAGAAAGAAAACACTCAACCTAATTGAAATTCAGTGTTTGTTTGCTGTGTGGTGATTGTATAAACACACTACAAATCCAATAGCACAGCTCAATGTGGGATGTAAAATACTGTAGTATATAAGAGTAATATCTGAATATATTCCTCAATAAAAAGTAATTGAAAGTGATTCTCTTGCAACAGAAGTATTATTATTGATCTATGTTTACTGCATCTATAGCACCGGTGATTTTAGTTTTGCTTATGAGATATTTGTTTTTTCAGGAAATCTTAGTATGACTACTAGAAGACAGTAACAATTTCTATCTCCTTCACAGCAGTGATATTTTTTAAAAAATCAGTCATCATATGGTCAATAAAAATGAAATAGCAGGAGTGTAGATGTGAATACATCTGTAGAGATGATAAACTAAATCACAAGAAACATGCAGTATTCTAAAAAATGTAATCAGAAGCACAAATCTGCTAATGATTTAAAAATATGGCTTCAGTGAAGAAAACTCTTTGTTCACTGTCTTGCTCTAGCCCAAATATGTTTAAAAATGTTAAATTTATAAAGTCAACCACTCAAAATTTAGGAAATGCTAGAATACAGGTTGCTCGTGCAACCTGAACTCAGACCCTGTGGCTGTGTCTACACGTGCAGAGGACTGCGCAGTTAGTACGTCCTTAAGCATAAGCAATTACTAAATGTGCAATAACTGGTATTAATATGCAGTACCATTGCCGCACATTTTTTTCCCCTGAGCTACTGTGCAGTAGCTCATTACTACTGTGCAGTAGCATTGTGTCATGGTTAGTGAACGGCAATGCTACTGTGTGGTAGCAACAAGCTATGGCACAGTAGCTCATTGCTACTGCGCCGTGGCATCTCATGTAGATACACCCTATGTGCATTATGATACAGACTTTAATTACAGGATCCCATATGATACTTTTCTGACTCATTTATTATACAGAATTAATTACTACTAACTGAGCAGTTATTCTATATTCTTTTATGCTGTTACATTATTTCCTGTACAACACCCAAATTTTACACAGAATACAAAACTATTATTTTTTTAGTTGCAGTTATGCAACTGAGTTGCATGAAAGTAAAATAGGATTTAATCCAAAATGTCCACAAAATGTGCACTTCAATGGCCCAGCTGAGGGTTCAACATTGGCACTGGACCCTAGGACAGCTGGGCTACTAGGTCCCATTTCCATAAGGGGCAACAAACTGAGGCCTCATTCTCAGGAAGTATACTAAGAGACCAAGGAAAGATACAGTGCTGCGGCTTACTCACAGCAAGGGACGTGTGGCAGGACTCAAATTCAGCAACCTGGTGAATGTCCAGTGGGTGAGCACTAACAGAGCAGAACTCACCACAATAAGGGTAAAGCTTGCCTGTGTGGGAGACATAACTTTCCAGGGGTCTGCTCCAAAACTGGAATGAATTCCCAAGGAAATAAAGACAATCACAAACTTCATCTGCTTCCACTCAAAGTGCATTTTTAAAAGCTTGTCTTCCTTAATGTTATCACACAGCAACCTGCATATTAACTTGCATGTAAATTAAGAGAAAAAACCAAAACCAAAACCAAAACACCCCCCTTAGCAAAACAGGATGCTTCATTGTACATGCTTCTCCCACTGGGGAACGGATAAAAGAACAAACATGTGACACGTTAGTCACATTACTCTATGTAATGTCAGGTCAGGACATTCAGATGATGGAGAAGAACATGAGATAAGAATCAATACAGAAAAAGAATTCAGCATCTGAGTCCTACAAACATTGATCAATTTATTTGCACTACACTTCACTGAGCTGAGGGCCTATTTACTATCTCATTTTATATGGGGAATGGAATCTCAGAGCAATTAAATACGAAAGTGTCAACTAATTCTTAGCACCCTATTTGAGACTCCTGGGACCTTATTTCTTTGACTGCCTAGGATTATGTCACATTTGATGTGTTCAAAACCCAGCTCCTATTGATTTCAACTGCAGCTATAAGTACTCAGCTTTTCTCTAAATCAAGCCCTGGAGTCTTACGTCTAGCAGCCAAAAAACAAAGAGACAGAATGACCACCTGTGAAAAGTTTGGGTTCACTGACTTGCTCCTCTTCACATGGAACTCTGTGTCAGGTACCGGGATGGAAGACAATTCTCCAGGGCAGTAATCAGACACCTTAACTAAGAATCTCTCCTTTCTCCTCCTGCAATTCACTGCTTCATTCCCCACAAATCTTTTAATTTCAAACCAAACAAACTACCACCACCCTTATTTCTGACTCCTGTCCCAAATGCAGCCCACTCTGTACAGTGGAGGAAGCAGGTATTCCAAGGAGACAACCAAAGGCTCATCCTTGTCACAAAGAAAACCCCTCTGACATGTTCCTGCCCCAAATCATGGAGACACTACAGTTTTCCAAGTTTCTCAATCAAAAGTTTATAAGGGTTTGGGTTTTTTTACACATGCCTGTGTAAACAATTAATTTTCCTCTTATTTCATAAAATGCTGGGCCATTTTGCTGAATTTTTCAAAATAAAATTCAGCCTCAGGAAGAAAGCAAACTTGCAAAGCCATACCCCAAAGAGTTTAAATTCAAGAAAATACCGTATTTGCTTGCATGACCCCCCTCCCCACACATGCACCTTTTTCCCAAAAAGTAACTCCGCAAAACTGTGCTGTGTGTCTTAAGTGGGCCAGCTTATTTCTGCCCTGGAATTGAAACTTAGGGACATTGCAATGGCAGTATAGGAATGCTGTAATAGCAACTCAGGCTATCCTTCTTCCCAGTCACGGTGGGAAGAGTAGAGCAGCCAAAAGCTGCTGCAACTTCAGGAGTGGTCATGAGAAGGTTAAAAGTTTAGCTGTTGCCTGAGTGGCAGCGTTTAGGATTCAGTCATGGACCCAGAAGCCCTTGCAGTCAGGATTCAGCTGTGATTATGAAAAAGATTTTTTCTTCATTCTGATTTCCCAAAGCAAAGCACACGTCTTATGTGGGGGTCATAGAATATGTGAGAAAATAGTGATATAACGCTGACAACAGGTTCACAGTCTAGTGCCAGGTAATGTCAAATAAAGCTGATGCTATCCACTCTGCTAACAACAGACCCACCCCATTTAATGTTGTATTGCAATTTAATAAAGTGTTAGCTTACCTGATCAGAAAATGATGTAGTCCAACATCAAAACTTCTGTAAGAGAAAACATTCAACATACTTTAAGTGGTCCAATACTTTACTAAGGAACATTATAAAAACACTCTACTAATAATCAAATATAGTTTAAGTTCTTAACTACAATGCCATTAGTTCTAGATAATACGGCAATGCTATAAACACCTGGCATTTTCTTAATATAGGTAAGAAAGAACATCACATACAATCTCAATTAATGTATGCAACAGGATACATGAAATAACAGATAATCATCAGGGCTGAATACAGACACTCAAAAAGTCCAGAGGTTTCATCAAGTCGATCTTCACCAGTTAGTCTAAGCTACATAGATTGAATCAATAAGCCAGTGAACACACATTCACTTTTGATTCTGGAAATGCAGCCACATGCCTGCAGTGGCCCAGGCCAAAGGCCGGGGAGGGGGGTTGCTAGAGTATGCCTCCCTGCTCAGCTGGAACAGGCAGTTTGGGCCAAGGTTGACCTGCCCACCCTGCGAGGGGGTAGTTGTAGGGGAGGTGCAAAGTATCCTGGGGGACTATGAGTTAACTTGAATCTGGAAGGGATCTGGGACAGAAGTTCCACAGACTGCTTTAACCTAAATCAGTTAAGTCTGATACTACATCCATCCAGGTTTATCTTAAACTGATTTTGGTCATTTTGAAAGCAGTTTATGTGCACTGAACTTGTATTGTGTTTCATATTTGAACTAGTTTCAGATCATTTATACTGGTTTATGTGTAATTTCTGTCCCTAGCCCAGAACACAAATATAAATTCAGATAAGATCCAAGTAAAAAAATGTCCTTGTCCTCAGGGTCTGTTAAATAAGTTGATGCCACTGGCTTCTGTAATTTACTGAAAGTATAAACCTTAGTCTATAAATCCTGTCACTGACATTTGTTTTGTAGCATTTCCCTGACTATAGGTCCTCAGGCCTCAGAGAGAAGAGCTACAGAAGACCATTGTAGAGCTCACCATGATCCCCTCTCCTGTTCCACTAGAATTGCCCTGTGCCAGTCTATCTATGCAAAACTGCCAAACTGAAAAAGGAGAATGAGCCACGAACCTCTGCCTGCATTTGAGATTCCTTGGGCAATGGTAAATACTCTATGTGATGACCTCTCTGACCTCACCCCTCAAAGCCTTGGGTGCATAGAGCAGGGGTGTCAAACTCATCAAATCATACATTCAGTGGGTCATCACAAGCAATAGTGATGAATGGGCCAGATGAGTAGTGCAGGCTCAGCCCACAGGCCAGATCAGGCCCACTGCCTCCCTACCCATGTGAGTGATCCAGCACATGTGCACCCCCCCAGGCAGGCCTGGGACACTGGCCCCAGATACTGCCATGTGAGGAACAGCCCTGGACCAGCTCCAATGAGCAGGCAGTGCAGCTCAGGACCCAGTCCCAGTGAGTACCACTTGTGGTGCAGGGCCAGTCCAGCACAGCAATGGGCACATCTACATAAGGTGCTTTACTCAAAATTAGCACAGATTACTGCACGGTAAGCATCATGGTGTACATGTGCAGATGGTTATTACATGGTAATTCGCTCTAAGTATGAGTAAATGTGCTACCTGTAAAGACAAGTAGCAAATTTACTCCCAGTTAGTTACCGCACAGTATAGCATGTGTAGACAGCTGACCAGGAGCAAACTTGGTTCTGGTCAGCTGGGCAGCAGGGGGCTGGAGATTCCTCCCTGTCCCTGGGAGCTGCCTGCTGCCAGGGTGGGCTCTGCCATTGGAGCCCGGGTAGGGACAATGTCCCCCTAGTCCAGCAGCAGGGAGCTGCATGGGAAAGTCTGCATGTGCAACCTGGAAGTGGCTGGGGACTGTCCTGTTTTAGGCAGTCTCCAGCCAGTTCCAGGCTGCATGTGCAGACTTCCCCATGCAACCCCGGGCTGGCCAGGAGCTGTCCCGGTCAAGAGCAGATCCCAGCCCCATGCCCCAATCAGGTGATTGAGGCACGGGGCTTGGAAAGAGCTGCAGGGGGCTTGGAAAGAGCTGCAGGGGAGGGGCAGATCCCAGCCCTCCGCCCCAATCCAGCAGTGGGGCAGCTAGCAGCAAGCCCCCGGCTGGATTTTCCATCCAACTGGGGGCTCACTGCTAGCTGCCCCGCTGGCAGATGTGGCAGGGGGCTGGGACCTACCCCATCCCCTGCAGCTCTTTCCAAGCCTCCTGCCTCTGATCAAGGATCCAAGGCTGGGAGCTCCCTGCTGCTGAGGCAGGGGGATATTGTGGCAAAGCCTGCCTCAGCAGCAGGCCGTTCCAAGGAGTTCCTAGCCCCTGCCAGGTGACAGCTGGTTTTTGGTTTTGTGCTCCCTGCCAACCACTGGGCTAGCACCCCGGCGGAGCCTAAAGCTCCCCCTGGCTGCTGCAGGGGGATGGTGCAGGACCGGAGGGTGGGAGCAGCAAATCTGCTGCCATATCCCTGCATGTATAGATGCCTGCCCAGGGTGGGTTCCCAACCTGCAGCATTGCACGTGTAGACATGTCCAATGTGGGTTAACAGGGCAGCACCGGAAGCCAAATTATAGGGCTCCGCAGGCCAGATTTGGCCTGTAGGACATTATGTTTGACATCCCTGGTCTACAGCATATGCCAGGGACAAGTGTTCAGTACATATCTGGTAAGTGAAATAATCCTGGGGCACACTAGCAGCCATACAAGTCAAATCAGCACCAGAGACCACAGCAGACCCCAAAGGCTCCATGACTGAGGAAGTATAATGGTGGTCTAAAAGCCATCTCTGGTCCCCTGTTCAGATTCCCCTCTTTCCAAACTTACATTAGCCACTTCTGGGGAATTCAACCCACAAAGGAATCTATCAAACGGCAAGAAAATTATATTTTGCCAATTCCCTTATTCTCTTCATATGCTTTTCTACGGAAAGCAAGAGACCTGCAGTATCCTGCAATACATTCCCAGATGGGTCCTTTGTGTATAATGGCACAGCTGCAAAATAAATACAACAGTCTTATTACTGGTAATGAACTTACTTTGAAACAAGCTTGAAAGACTTCAATTCTTGAACATAAAATAATTGAAAGACTTTTGTTTAGCAAATATTAACTTGCTAAGCTATTTAACTTAGAAAGGCTGATTTCTCATGCTGAGCACTGTGTTTAAAGTTGTGTTACTACTGCTTGAGATGACCTACTGAATATATGATTTGATCAGGGAATGGACATTACAAGTGGCATCGTGAGCCAGGTCCATATTAAGTTTTAGAAACTACAAAGTTTAATTGAAAATTGAATTACTTTCCTCTCATTCACTGTAAAAAAGAAAATCAAATTCCCATTCCACATCATGTTTTATATCCCCACGCACATTCCTTTCATGAAAACAATCTCCAGCATACACTTATAAGACAACAATGATGTAAGACCATTTCAATTGTATTATACTGTTATATTTTCATATTTATCTGAGATTTGCCTCCTGCTCTCCTCTAAAACATCATCTTAGGAGAATACATTCACCTAATGTAATAGTACATAAAATTCATATTTATTTTTCTGAAAGCCTTTGCAGATAGGTCCAAAAAAGTATTTGCATTGGAGTTCAAGGGAGAGAAGATACTGTATCTGAAGGAAATAGATTGGTGAGAGAGCCACCGACATGAGGCCCCTGTAACAAAGGCCCATCCCAGGGGTGGCCATGACACCCCCTGGTGGCTACTCAGCTCTTGCTTTACCCTGATCCTTCCCTTCTGTTCACCTGCCATGCCTTGATGTGCTTATACCTTTAAGGAAAAGGAGGCTGCCTCAAGGATCCCCAAGCGAGTTTTCAACTTCGTTCTAAGTCTGGGTCTAAGTCTGTTCTGGTTCTGGCCTCAAGAACCAGAAGTTTTCAACTTCGTTCTATCTCCAGGGTCTAAGTCTGTTCTGGTTCTGGCCTCAAGCCCACTCCTGGCTCCCATCTCCACACTATTCCTCGGTACTTAGTCCTTCCTGGTCCCGCTCTGGTCCCATTTCTGTTCTACTCTCAGGTACTTGGACCCATGCTGGTCCTTTCTCTTTCTCAAGGGGGCTTGGCTTATCTATTGCAAGCCAAGCCCCCTTCTGGGTCATGTGGCTCCTGATTGTCCCCTGCCAAACCTGCCATCTGCTACATCTGCAGCCTGCCTGTTCTTAAAGCAGCAGGAGCACCAAGCCTCCTGCTACAGCTACCCATTCAAATACAGCCTAGGTTTCTAGTAAGCAAAGCTCTTATCAGCTAGCAACTGTTGGTGTTCCTAAGTGAAAAGAACTGTGATGTTAGCCCGGTTACCTTTGAAGAGGATATATATCATAACTCTACCATAATGTTTCTGGTTCCAGAGGACAAGGACCAGAATAGATATAGAGACTGCACTGCCCTCCTAACCTTAGGAGGGTGCTGTGATCCAATTCAGAACGAAGTTGAAGCACATTAGACGGGAGGGGCCTGAAGAACACACTTGGTAAGTCTACCCTTGACTTGTGCTGAACCTGTTCTATGGATAAACTGAAGTGCCTAGCTTCCAATGCTCCCAAGGCAAAATCTTTCACAATACAGTGTGTATGGTGTTTAAAAGAGAAAAGACAACACAACTATTTTGTATAGTTCCTTCACATTAGGAGTGTTTACAGATTTCATAGAATACTTGTGTAGTTACAATTAAAAGTGGAAGTGGAGATAAATGGGATTTATTAGAGCAACTGGAAAAGAAGAAAAGGTAAAGAGGTAGAGCTCTTATCTGGTATAAATCAGCATAAATCCACCTACCTCCTGACCTCAATTTTGATTTCCTTTTACTGGTGTAATTCCACTGTCTATAGAGAATTCTAACTTTACTGTGTAAAGCAGAAGCAATCAGTAATCTGGTATAGCCAACAGCATTACAGCAGTATAAGTGAGATCAGAATATGGGCCAAGATCTGTAAGACACTGTAGGCTGGTAAAATTCAGTGGTTTTAAAAGCAATGACAACAGTTTCATATAGGGTTTAGAACTGGCTAGGAAAAAATCACTAGCACAACTTAGAACAGAACACAACTTTAAACATATATAAACAAAAATGGGCTGCAACATTTTGCATGTCTAAGAGTCTAAAGATCTGGGATACAGGGAGGTGGTTATAGCAAAAATCTGATATTCATGCTGATATTCATTTATTTTAAGCATCCCCCTGTTTGCCAGGCTGGAATCTGAAACAAACCAAGCTGAATTCACAATAAACCATCAATAAAAACATATGCAATATGTGCAATTATCTGTCAATTCCCAAATGGAAATAAATTAGAAAAGAGGAAAATAAGCTGAATATATAATTGCTCTTCAGTTTAATACTAGGCAAAAATGAGGTAACTGTTCAGTAACTCACAAGAAGAGAAAGATAAGTAATCAAACTGCATTTGGATTAATGATTTCATAATTACTCCTGTTCAACACTACTTGAATCCAGCAATCAGACATGATAGGATGTGTGACAATGCCAGTTCTGAAAAACTTAGATACTATGAAAGCTAGGATATATGGCATACACATGACTGTTTATATCCTCAAAGAAAAGTACCCACAGCCTCTTACCTGCTATTATGTAAGTTGCTACCCACTTTGTCTAACCAGTTCAGTGCTGAATTCTACTGAAAAAACAGCAGCTTTTCCCAGAATTTTATGGAAATGTCCATTAGGACTCCTGACAGTTTCAGGATGGCAAATTCAATTCAGCATTGCAATAGTTTTTTACATCAGCATTTCTCAACCCGTGGATCACCATGACCCAAAAGTGGGTGGCAAAAATATATGAAAGGGTCACAGACAATCACAGAAAAATATGCTAAATCATGTATTTTCTTCTTTACAGGAGAAAAATGTGGGGAACTCCAGGTTTCCCCTTGCAGGGTGGCACAGTTCCAGCCTGCAAGGGGCAGCTTGGAACTGGGGGAAGTAGGAGGAGGGCCATCAGGCAGGCAGCACCATGTGTATGGTGCTCCTCACTCACCTGCATGGGTGTGTACCCATGCACGTGGAAGCCAGGCGAAGTAAAGAGCAACTTCTGCAGCTCCCCATAGGTAAGTCAATGGGGTGGGGAAGATACCCACACTGCGGGGCTGGGACCTAGGAGCAGCAGACCAGGAGTGAAGGGCACCAGCAAGGCTCTTGGGATAGGATGCTGTGGGTTAGGACTGAGGGTCACCAGAAGGGCCAGGGGGCTGTAAGCCAGGAGTGAGGAGCACCAGCAGGGCCGCGGGGCTGTGAATCAGGAGTGAGGGGTACCAGCAGTGATTGTGTATTGTCCATGAATTGTACAGTGATGAATGTCACTTGGGAGTAATGGAGGGCCACATGTTGATAGTGCTGTCCATGTTGATTTCTGTCTTTAAAATTAAGACTGTTGAGTTGCTTTAACTTGTAGCATGTAATACGTACTTTGGGGCCAAAATACTTGTGTGTTTTCTACTTAAACTATTTACTGCATCGGGACTGGCCACTGATGTTTACAAAAGGTTGGGAAACACAGTTGTACATCATGCATGTACAATAGAGTACAGACAAAAGGAATTTGAAAAAAAAAGGTTTTACTTAAAATGGTATAGGGAGAATGAAATCCCACCACAGGACAAATGCACTACAAATTACCTGTAAGCCATACTCTGTGTGCTGTTCAAAATGATGCTATGCCACCCATATTTAAGATACAATTCTTTTTTTTTTAAAGGGATTAGGTTGCAACTCCCTACTCATCCTAAGGATAACAGCTTTCCTTTTGTTTAGAATTCTGGCCAACCAGGGAAACAAGAGAAAAGAGAGCCATCCATTTCATTTCACAATCATCTATTCAAGTGTACTTTTCTTCATCTCACTGGATTTCATGAAATATATACAAAGAACTGCAGGTATGACGCTGAAAAGCAATCACAGCTTTAACACTGTTTTAATAGAAAATTTCTCTTACTGATAAGTTTTAGTAGAAGATACACTTAACAAACAAACCTACCACTTAGTAGTACATTAACTACAACTCAGAAGTGCTGAGCAGCCTGCTTCATAGACTAGGGCTTTCAAACAGTTTCTATAAGATAATCCTTACATTCTCTAGTTATCTGCAGACATACATTTCCATCTTCAAGGCACATTTTAAAAGAACTGTTTCACGGACCTGCAATTTCTGTTTTGAAAGCCAGTGCCACAAAACAATGAGCCATTTCCAAATTTGCATTCAGGTCAGAACCAAGTAAAATCGTCACATGCAGCAAAGATGGTCCAAGGTAGGAATGTACTTATCTGAACCGCAGTTGGCAGCAATAACATGTTCAGTGAAAATGCTATGCTGCTGATGCCCAGAAACACACAGATAGTTATTTTTCTTGCTCTGATGCAAACACAAGACATATCTAAATCGTGTAACAGGATTCACCAGTAGTAGCGGGAGTGGCACCTCCCTGTGACCACTCTTATCCCGTTCCTTACACTCTGATATCCCTGGGTCTATCTCCCCACCCGCAGTCCTTACTTGCTATGCCTTGGATGTTGTTGTTATACTTTGGGAGGTTGACTCCAGAGAACCAGTGTGGCCCTGGGTGCCCTGTTCTGCACCGTCTCCTTGAGTTCTTGCCACTCTGTCCTCCTCTCAGGGCTCTGACAGCTTGGTCACCATTTGCTGGGTTTCTGTCAGCCCACCAATTCAGCAATAAGTTAGGCCCCTTTGTGAGGCATCTTCAGTGACCTCCTGTCCTCCTCTTAGTTTCATAGTTGGTAGGGTCGAAAGGGACCTGAGTAGATCATCAAGTCTGACGCCGTGCCATGACAGGGAAGAGTACTGGGGTCAAAATACCCCAGCAAGGTGTTCGTCTACCCTCCTACTAAAGACCCCCAGGGTAGGAGCCAGCACCACTTCTCTTGGAAGTTGGTTCCAGATCCTAGCCGCCCTGACTATGAAGTAGCGCCTTCTGATGTCTAGTCTAAATCTACCCTCTGCCAGCTTCTGACCGTTATTTCTAGTCACTCCTGGTAGTGCTCAGGGGAACAGGGACTCCCCCAATGCCTGCTGGTCCTCTCTGACTAGTTTGTAACAGGCCACTAGATCCCCCCTCAGCCTTCCCTTGTGGAGGCTCAACAGGTTCAAGTCCCTTACCCTCTCCTCGTAGGGCCTACCCTGCTGACCCCTGATCATGTGGGTGGCCCTCCTCTGGACCCTCTCAATGCTGTCCACATCCCTCCTGAAGTGCGGCACCCAGAACTGGATGCAGTACTCCAACTGCAGCCTGACCAGTGTCACATAGAGGGGGAGAATCACCTCCTTGGACCTGCTCAAGATGCATCTGTGGATGCATGACAAGGTGCGGTTGGCCTTCCTGACCGCGTCCCCACACTCTCGGCCCATGTTTATTTTGGCATCAATAATGACTCCAAGATCCTTTTCTGCCTCTGCACTGACGAGAAGGGAGTTCCCCAGCCTGTAGGTATGCTGCTGGTTCTTCCTCCCCTGGTGCAGTACCTTGCACTTGTCCGTGTTGAAACCCATCCTGTTCTCATCCGCCCACCACTGTTACCTGTCTAGGTCCCATTGCAGCCTATTCCTTCCTTCTAGTGTGCCCACATCCCCCCACATCTTAGTGTCGTCAGCAAATTTGAACAGGGTGCTTTTTACCCCCTCGTCCAAGTCACTGATTGAAGACGTTGAAAACCGCGGGTCCGAGGACCGAGCCCTGGGGGACCCCACTGCCCACATCCCTCCAGGTCGAAAATGATCCATCCACCACCACTCTCTGGGTGCAGCCCTCCAGCCAGTTAGCAACCCATTTGACTGTGTAGGTGTCGACGCAACAGTCCCCTAGTTTTTTAATGAGAATGGGGTGAGAGACAGCGTTGAAGGCCTTCCTGAAGTCCAGAAAGACTATATCCACTGCTACCCCTGCGTCTAAGGATTTTGTGACCTGGTCATAGAAGGCCACCAGGTTGGTCTGACGGGACCTGCCTCTAATGAACCCATGTTATTTGCCCCTGAGCAGAAACTCCCCTGCTGGCCCCTCATGGGCATACGTCAAGATAATTCTCTCAAAAAGCTTCAGCCACCCCCATTGCCTCACTGCTCACAAAATGCAATTTGGCAATACTCTACTCCATTTAAGTTGCTACTGAGAAACCTTTCTAAAACCTTCCCCAGGCTCCTACTCAGTCCCGCTGGCTTCTACCAGCTCTGGCCACCATGGGCTTACTCACAGTTGCCTCACCAGTCTATGGTACTGTTTTTCTGCTTCATGCACAGGCTGCTCCTTCAATTAGCAGGCAGAGTCAATCTCCAGGTCCCCATGGCGCTTTCCTCTGCTATGAGCAATGAGCGCTTTCCTCCAGCTCTGTCCAAGTCAGACTGCCCTCTCTGCCTCCAGTGCAGAGACTATACAACCCCTGTATCCTCCTCCTTCTGAGCTGAGGGCACCTCAACAGGCCATTACCTACTGCACTTACTCAAATATAAGACAACCCCCCCAATAATTAGAGTCTATATATGGAAAATGTATAAATTTGTTATGACATTCCAAGTATAGAACCTAATTATTGGAGGTTTGCCTCAAATTTTTCCCCCTCCCACTGCTTCAGCAAGGAAAATAGATTAGTGGGGACAGGTAGCCCACTGGGTGGCCCTCTATCCCTCACCTTCTTTCCCATGCAGGTCCTTCCCCTCCTATGTACTGTCAGACCTTACCACACGAAAATGGCACGCAAATATAACAGACAAATTACAACAGGTACCCATAGACTTAGGTCATCCAAAATTGATGCAGTTTAACTTTTTTGAAGCTCTTGGAAGTTTTATCACAGGTACTCCATAAACATACTTTTAAGCAGCAATTTTGTACTTACTTATATATAGTAAAAACTATGCATGATGTTAGTAAAAAGCTAAAAGGCTCCTGTTTTACCATACAGTTCATTGGACAGATTCAATGGCAGAGTCAACAGCACCAGAGTCAATGGCTTCTGAAGCCATGGCAACCCTACAGCTCCACACTGCTCTCAGTATGTGTGTGTACTCCAGATACCCACCACCAAGAATCCATGTGCTAATTAGCCCCCACCTCATGACTGGAACCTGTTCTTGTCATGAGTCCTGGGATCCTCCAAAAACTTATATGCAGATGAGGTGCAGGCCAACCTGGTCAGGCTCCACCTCATGGAGGGTGGGGCCACACTAGTATATGCAACAGGTTGAGAGATAGGGGCGACAGAGGGAGTCTGGGTGAATTGTTTGGGGCTTCATTTGGTCATGTTTGCCAGAAATTTAGGACTGGTAAAGAAACAAGAATCAGTGGAAATGGGAAAGAAAGGCACAGCTCATCTGTGGGAGTGAAGAGGAATCAAAATGTATTCAATGTAGTGACTCATGATGACCTGAAAAAGAGTCAGTGTTAAGGGGGGCTGTGTGCATTTGATACTACCGTGTATCTTATTCTGATGGGCTGCATTAACCTCTCCTTGTGGGAGATTCCCATCACCACTGAGAGCCTGATCAATGCCTTATAAGAAGCGAAAAGGATCAACAGAGCATTGAGGTATAAAGAATAGAAGAGAGAGACCCAAAGCTCAAAATAATGGCAGTGGTGACAAGTAATCAGGAGATGGAAAGAGAAATAAAGACCATGAAAGAAGGGCCGGAGACAGATAGAGAGTGGACAACAGTGGAGAAGCTGGGATGGAAGTCAGTGAAAGGGAAAGCGGGAGTGACAGAGGAAGTGGTAATAAGCAGAGCAGCAACAGGAGTGGCAATGACAAACGGAAGACAGGAGTGGAAGAGTGGGAGGCAACAGGATAAGGAACACTGGATGAGACGCAGAGAATAACAGAGGCAGGATGACATGCTAGCCCACTGGGAGTGGCATGGCGGGAAGACAGAAAATGAAATGAGATGGCAGAGAGGATCGGAGACTTTGGATAAAGGCAATATTAGTTGGTGACAGGATGGAGACAGGAAAAACAATAAACAGATATGACTTTTTAGAAAAGGTACTGTTTGAGATAGTGGAAGTGCAGGCAGAGCACCTAACCAACCTGATCATGCTCCAAAACTGAAAGACCTGTGTAGTAGGGCTGTGTGAAACTTCAGTCACTGATTCAATTTGGCGGAGATTTGACCTGATTCAGTGGCTGAATCTCCAAATCTGAATCAAATCAGGAGACCATTTAATCTCTCCAAATCAAATCGGAACCCTATGAATTGATTTGGAGAGATTCGGAAAGATTCGGAAATTTGGACATAGACACAGCTTTAAATGTTTTTTCTACATACCTCTAGGTACCAGGTGGCTCATCAATGCTGCGATGCTGGGGTGGATGGAGTGTCCCACAGAAGCATGGGGGGCTCCCCAGTGCTCTCAGCAGCAGACCCAGAAGTGGACCAGAAACACTTCTGGTCCACTTCTGGGTCTACCGGGGAGCGTACTGGGGGCACCCCCAGCGCTCACCTGGCTCGGCAGCTGGTGCCTCCTGGGTCTGGGGTGGGAGGCCCCCAGTGCACTCCCCAGCAGACCTGGAAGTAGACCAGAAGTACTTCTGGTCTACTTCCAGGTTCACCACTGAGCACGCAGGGGGCCCTCCTGCACTCCTGAGAGACACTTCATCTGCCCCAGCATTGCAGCGTTCACAAGCTGCACCCGGTACCTCGAGATATGTAGAAAAAACATTTAAAGCTGTGTCTATGGCTGAATTGCTGATTCTCCGAATCAGCACTGAATCTTCAGATTCGGCCAAATCGAATCAGGGACAGTGATATGAATCAATAAATTGAATCACTGTCCCTGATTTGGGTCAAGTCCAAATCTGCATTGAATATGACCCGTTTCACACATCCCTACTGTGTAGCAGGAAGAAGGAATTGGGGAAGGAGGATGTCCAACTTGCCCCATCTCCCTTACCCATGGTCTGGCAAAAAGCTCTGGCAGCGCCAGGCAAGGCAGCCAAAATGCTGAGTACAGTGTCACAAAAACCATGGCCCAGGTGCTATGGAAACAACAGCCACCAGAGAGAGAGGTCCTGGTTGGGAGTGCCCCAGCTGGCGCACTGAACCCTAGTGAGCTTAGGGCCCCAGATAAAAGGAGTCCCAACACTAACTCACTCCAAATGGGTCCTCCTCCCACAGGGAGCACAAGCCATAGCTGGGAGATAAATCCCATTGCTGATTGGCTGGACACGTCCTGCAACAGAGCCAAAAGGATGTGGGAACTGATGAGAGGGACCGTTGCCTGCCAGATGGACACACACATGCCTGAAGAGGATGAGAGGCAGCCAGACTACCCACATTTCTTTATTTTTGTAATAGATGGACTGTTGGAGATTCCAGGCATGAGTTCTGGGAGATATTGTTAATATGCTCCAAGGTTGGTGTGACAATCAAAGGGAGATTGATGCAGTGACTGGAGCCCAAGTCCGGTGGGACCAAGGAACCATATGGACACCTGTGGCAGGAGTCTAGGAGCTCCCTATCCAGACCCAGCCAAAGGGTCCTGCCAAATGGCATTCAAGAACTCAGTGACTGATACCGATGGCCCTGACTCAGTGAGCATTGTCTCTCGCTGAAACAGAATTCTATAATTTCTTCCATCAAATCATGGTGGGTGAGCACCTCCACTGAGCATGGTCTTTCCCAGCATGGGCAACAGAAGTGACAACCAAGTTATATGGTAGACGTTGTCACAACCTGGGAATTCATCTACTGGAATGCAGAAGGGTATGAAAATTTCTGGAAGAGATATGCAGAGGAAAATGGAAGGGAAGAATTAAAAAAGCTAAAGTCAGTTAAAGGGAAAGTGGGAGCAACAGCAGAAGCAGCAATAACAAGTGCAGCAACAGGAGTGATGATGACAAAGGGAAGACAGGAGTAAAGGCAAGCTAAAATTCATAGCAGAGAAAAGTCAAGGGAGAGGGTGACTGTAATACAAATGTATACAGATTTATTAGAGGCAGAAGACAGAAAGATAGATGGAATGGTACATTCAAAGAGTAATGTGGGTAGAGAAAGCGAGGGATAAATATGGTATCTGGACAGGGGCATGGCAGGTACCAGTAGTGTTAAAAGCGAATGAGTGGAGCCCAGGTGAGGTGTATCACCTCCCATCTGTGATCCAGCTGAGGCCACACCAGAGATTTATAATGTACCACTGGCAACCAAAACAGTGCAGCAAATGAGGAAAGGAGGCACACCTGTCTGCACACTACCCCCACATAATGTGTTTCAGGTGTGAAGGGAAGGGGCAAAGAGCAGCAGAGTGCCAGGAGTCCCTAAAATGCACAAGCTGTGGGTGATCCCACAGGGGGGAGGAACAGAGAAGGAGGGGAGAGAGATATCTGTAACTGAGGCAGCACAAGAAGAAACAGAAGAAGAAGGAGGGGAGGGGGAAGTAGCATATAGTTGAGATGGGGGGAGGGGGGGGAGAGAAAGAAGAAACCAAACAAACAGAAGACATGGAAGTGGAGCAAGTAAAAGAGCCTGGGAGTCAGGAGAGGGAGGAAGGGAGGGAGGGAGAAAGGAAGGTGCACAGGCTGAAAATGAGGAAAAACAGAAACCTGATAAAGAGGGAGGAGAGTAGGAGTCAGAGCCAGAGAGCAGCTTCCCTCCATTAACACTCCTGGACTCCAGCCTGGAGTGGAGAGTGAGAGGTGGGAAATGGCAGGAAGGCAAGAAAGTGGAAGGCTTCTCGAGTGCAGAAGCAATCAAGCAGCTTGCAATAGCAACCGGCATGCAAGTGGGGCAGTGGGTGGAATTGACTACAGCAAGCAGCAGCACTGATAAACCTTATAGGGACAGTGCACTCAGTTAAAACAAGCACAAAAACAATGATTAAATGTCAGGAGTGTCTTAACAAGGAAAAGATGGGCAAAATCATACATGCAAAATCATACGTAAGAACCACCAAACAAATTGGAGTTATACTGATGTAAGCAACACAGGAAACACACCTGCATACTCTCATAGGCATGACATTGTCACTTTCATTATGGGGGAACTGTCTCAGCTCAACACTATCTGATTATGAACTGTATAGAGTCTGGGCTATGACATTTCTAATGGTTTTGTGGGTTTCTTGATCCTTTTTCTTGCTAATGCCATTAACACATCCTTTGGTGATGAAGCAGCAGGCAGATGCCCTAAATTATTCTAAAATATGAAAAATCAAATTCTCTGCTCAAAAAGTAGAACTAATAAATCATAATGTCTCTATGAAACTGTAATATTAAAGAGTGGTCTTTATTTGGTCCCGTCCTGCATTTGTCTTAATATCATGTGCTGTATGAGGGAAATACGGGAAAACAGTAAACTTCATTGGACTGACTACAATGAATACCGAGCTGATCCTAAGATTGGCAAGGCATACCAAACTCTTGCTGACTTCAACAGGAATTACAGAAGCTCAGCATCTCTCGCTGCAAAGACCAGTTTTGGAAAACAAAGAAAATTGTGATGAAAGACAGGTGTCTGTATGTCAATGGATGACAGTATGCGTAGGTTGAATACTTTAGAAAATACTACTCAAGAATCTTTATCCTTCTAGCAGCATCACCTCTGAATGTTAAACTGTGCATATAGTATCTTTGTAGATTTCTGTCTAGGAGCAAGATCAGGCACTTGACTTTTTTTATTTTTCATTCAAAAGTTGACATTTTTTGCTTGCCTGTGCCAGTTCTCCCTTTGTCTTATGAACCACTTCCCAGCAGCCTCTGCACACTCTGACAGAAATCCCAAATGCAGCATCTTTTATGTGGACTTAAAATAAAACAGGCGGAAGGTGGACAATCATTTATGAAGAGAGTTCCAAACTAGCCACAACATGTCAGTAAAAAAAAAGATACCACATCTACCCAAAAAACCTTGCCTGCCTACGTCCTTCGACCAACATGGCTACAACCCAAAACCAGACACATAATACATCATTTTGTATTAGGGGGTGACACTTCAATGGAATTGTGCAGGGTTATAGCCAGGAGTCTCCCACTAGAACTTAACAAAAGGTGCGCAGCTTCTAGTGTACAAAAATCCCCTCTCTCCTGAAGTGAAAAGCTCTATACTGTACAGAGCTGAAGAACTTTCAATCTTTTGCTTTATCTCCTAACTGTAAAAACCGCAGTCCCAATGGAATTAGGCACAGCTGAATTTAAATCTATGGGGTTAACTACCTCTAGCAGCCATCATGAATTTCATCACTTCATTAGTTAACATGTCAACATTTCAAATTTGTCTCCCTTTCAGTGCATTCAACCTTGGTCATCTTCACCATATCTACCTTTATGGTATTTCAGGAATTGCCTTTTCCTCAATTACAAAGATGGTTAAAACATGCAGCTTTTCTTACATGCTATAAATCCTAGCCATTTCACTGACACAGAGGTAGCAGGTTACATTTAATGGAAGGGCAATGTTTGTATAACCATCCCCTGTATAATTCTATTAACAGAATGTGTCTTTTTGAGAAAGTTTGGCATTCTGCCCTTTGAGTTTCAGCCTCTAAGCTGCATTGGAACCTGAAAGGTTATTGAGTGATAGTGCTCTGTGACATGTTTCTCTTAATACATTGCTTCTCTTTTCCTCTCTCAAGCTTGGAGCAGTTATGCCCAAACCCTGCATAAGCAAGAGAGAATTCCCTTGACAGAGCAGACAATGCCCCACAATTTAGCACTTCTAAACTCCTTTTCCTGCTTCAGCTATTTCAGTTAATATTTCTTCCTATGGTGCCTGTGGCAACCTTCCTAATTGGTAATCCTTGAAGGATGAAAGATTCCAAAATAAGAATAATTGCATACTTCCACAAATGCACAACAATAGTTTGAAACATGACGTAAGCAACTGTTTGCAATATAAAATAGCTAAAAAGGAAAGCAGATATTAAACCTACATGTGGATATATAGTCTTTGTTGCAGTCTGTTTACTGCCCTAATCAAAGACTATAAGATACCGGTTGAGCTACCTCTCCAGAAAGAAGATATATTCAGTGCAAATAAGATAAGACTGAAAAAGTAATAAGCTCCACCAATTAATCATTGTTATTAAATATAATTTAAATAAATTTACTATTTAAAAAGAAGATATTTTTCCCTGTCTGCTACCTGTATGGAGTTTCACAGGTAGCTAACTTTAGATCTGAACAATGACTCAGATTTGAGATCTAATACTTCATGGCAAATGCCATCTTTCTACTATTACATGGCTCAGTTAAATAATATAAAGCCAATAATGATAAATTATTTACAAACCAGCTTCTATCTGTACTATAAGATTTCCATAGTTAAAATATGACACTGATAATTAAATCACTACAAAATAAGAACTACAAAAGGCAAACAACTAAATACAGAAATTTAAAAAACAAGCATAATTATAAATCTGTGATTGTTTACAATAGTTGACAGGCTTTAAAATGAAAAGTAGTTGGTGGGGAAGACATGAGATGAAGCAGATGTCTCAGGGCTTGTGAGGTTCAAGTGTCCATGATAATCCTCAAAAATATTTATCTATCAGAATTATGAAGACCAATTCTCCAATCTTTTCTAAGGTCACTGAATCCACTTAAGCCAATGGGACTGCACTGTCAGAACTCAGCACTGGTTTGAGACCTGCAGGAGCTTTACTTTCTACTTTCCCACTGAATTTTGACTGAGCATTTAGGGATTTCAGGATGTGACAGAATTCAGCTCTAGAATCAGGAATAAGGTAAAGCCTATCTGGTATGCTCTGACCACTGGTTATCATGCATTGTTACCCTGTGCTCCCCATCCCATCTACTGTGTGGCGCTGTTGCCTCTCATATCATACTTCTGTTGCAAACACTGTGTAGCTACCAGTACCATCCCACTGTTACACATCTGTACACAGCCAAACTAAGGGGACTTTCTAGGCATGCTGAAAAGAGAAATAACAACAACAAAATTATCTTGTTCAAGTCAGAAGTGAAACGTTACAACCATAACATAATATTAAAAAAAAAAACCCTTGGCTCTACAACAGGAGAAAATTCTTGCTTCAGGAAATTCACTATACTTCTAAACATCAAGCTTCACAGTAAGCTTGAACCTAGATCTCTAGCTTCAGTGGACTTTATAAGCGGTGATAATGATACTTAAACCATCTGCAATGCAGCAAAACTCTAGTTGTGGCTGCCTTATTTTCTTCTCAATATAATAAATGTAGGGAGTGGGGGGGAATCAGTGCTACTTGAAAAAATATAAAGAATGTCAAATGCTTGTATATCATTGTCAATAATTTGTTATAATAATAACGGGACTTTTATTTAGATGAAAACATCCTTATATTCAATGATACTTCCTCAAGGAGGCACTGGAACTTTAACACTTCAGGTTCCTAAAAAAAACACTTCAAAATTAAATTCCTACTTACTTCTTTCTTGAGTTATTTTGCAGTATCATAATCTAGATCTGTGCCCAACATTAGAAAGCTTTTCCCACCATTAAGCTGCCTGTCACAGTGTCTTTTCTGTTTCATATGTTATGAAGTGTATAGAGGTTCTTGATAAGGGTGCACTGATACATCAGTTGGCTATCGAATCAGCACCGATACAAGGAGAAATGACAGCATTGGCTATTGGCTTTTTTTTGGTTGTTGTAGCTGATAATTATGGCCAAGGAGCTCCAGAGCAACCTGATGAGTGTAGTCTGGTCCCCACCACCGGCCTGAGCCCACAGCAGACCACAGGTCCCAGAGAGCAGAGGGAGGGGTCACCACAAAGCAGTCACAGGGTGCTGCGCTCAGGAACAAAGGGACCGTTACTGGCTCCTGCTGCTGGCTCTGCCATGACAATGGCATGCGCACAGCAGGGGCCTGAGTGCCGGGGTGGCTGCAGAGATGGGCTGTGCAGAGGCGGGGTAAGGCACCACATGAGGGGCATTCTGCTGTGCCGGGCACTGGGTGCCTTTGCAAAAGTGGCTTTTCCTTGGTGGCTGCAGGAGCTCAGCTATGCGGGGCTTGCTGGTACTGAGGCAACAGCATGTTCTGGGGCTCCAAATGTGCTCAGTGCTGCTGTCCATGTGAGGGTCTGCCCAGGACAGCAACACAGGCTGCACCAGGAGCAGGGCTGTAGGTAGAAGCTGTGGACAAAGGGGCAATGTTCCTGGGAATGAGGCGGTCACCGCCTTCCTCATCAATGACTGGAGCAGGCAGGAGATGTGTGCGCGCAAAACAAACAAACAAAAAGATTTATGTCAGCAGTTTAAAATGCCTTGCACTATTACTAAATATCAGTTATCAGATCTGCATCGGCCAATATAGTTGGTTAAACATTGGCTATTGGGATTGGCCAAAAAAATATTTATCGGTGAATCCCTAGTTCTTGACATATGTAAGCTAGAGTTCATTGTTCCAAGGAATACTACCCAGTGCTGTATGATTCTTTAATAACCAATTCTGTAAACACTTATGCACCTGTTTAACTTTACACACATGATCTGTGCCACTGGCTTCAACATGGAAATGCTACAAATCACCTTACATTTTCATCAAGCAGTTTGCCATTCCTTGTAATAGTGTAATAGGCAGAAGCTAGGGCTTTTCATATCTAGGAAGGCAGTGAAAACCCTGGGTGAAATCTCAGTCCCCTGTGAAATCAATATCAAAACTCACGGACTTCAGTGGGGCCAGGATTTCCCTCAGCATTTCTTTGGTCAGGTTGTCCCAATGAAACATGGGTGTCACATTATAGCATATTTTACTCCTAACTGAGGAGGTAAAGTTTATTAAGAGCCATTGTCCTTTCTAAATATTTGGTCATTAACAGAATAGATCGAGTAGGAGTTGTATAATCCCTGGAAGACCATAAGTTAAAAAAAACATGTCCACATAGAATCAATGCCATATAACCTTCCTGTGCTGACTGAGTGGACTAGTTGCAGGTAGCCCTCGGCATTTCCACCCATAGCTACTACTGAGCTGGGACTGCTGGTGAATAAAGCCCATGGATTTCAAATGATAGTAACAAAGCAGCAGCCACAAGCAAATACCTTACCATAATTGCACAGTTTAGAGCTGAAAGAGATTAGCAACTTCATTAGTATTTCTTTTTGGATTCCAAAGAGACAAATAATAGATGTTTCTCTACTGAACTGTTCAATAAGCCTTTTAAAGTTTGAATATGATAAGCAAATTAAGCTGTACTGTAGGAAAAAAAGAACTGCAGTACGCACTAATTTAAGTGATGTCAAAAGTGGTTAACTCTAACATCCGCGTCAGTGAAGAAATGGCTAACCACCAGTGCTGAACATTTATACAGATGCCAAATAGGTTCAAAATAATGCATCACATGGGAATGCTGGGTCATTATACCGAATAGTGGTTAATAAAAGTTACAGCAGATATAAAGTCATAAAAACACATTGTTTTCACTCTATTTCGAAGCCAGTCTCTATACTTTCAGAAATTGCCGTGATTTTAGGATTATGTCACCATGTTTTAGGTGCACACTTTCAGTACTGAGATAGTGAAGCTAATTCTTGCTCACCCTATACAAATAAGAAGTTATACTGAGCTCAGTTAAGAAAAGAGTATTTTAGATTGATGTATTATTTGATGTAACATGGATATCACATCACAATAGAACACTGTCACGTTTCTTGAATCTAAATCTGCCTAATATACTGTAGGGATAGTAAAGAAACACAAAACTGATTTAAGATTATTAAAGCATAGTTATTAAATTATGTATTGGTAATTAAATAGGACAAAGGAATCAAAATTACTATATTTCATCTATGGATTTGGAAGCTTCACAGAAAGTTATTGTTTTATTTAATCTAATCATCCTTGTTACAGTTTTTTCAAGAAAGTTAAAGGATTTGGCACAAATGTAAACTACTAATTCTCTAAAAGTATCATAGGAATTTTTTCCCCACAGGCAAAAGATACATTTCATACAATTCTTTCAAAAGAAAGTTAGAAAGAAAATATTCCTCTAAATCAAGCAGAAGTTTTATATGTGATAAATGTTTTAAACAGTAATATGCAATTAGCAAGCCTTGTTTGGAAATACCTTCCATTGGACCAAGTAAACAGTTAGGAAAGAGATCAATGATTCCGATGATTAAAACTTAAAAAAAATAAAATACCCAACTGGGGTATAAACTCCTTTGATACAAGCCACTTTAAGGGAATTGAGCAGGTTGTGGAGCAGCCAGCAGGTGTGGTTACCCCCAATTAGACAGTCACATGACTGCAAGGGGGCCACCGGATTGGAGAAGGGCTGGGCAGCCTCAATATAAACCCAGGCCCTAGAACCAGAACCTGCAGTTATATCTAGGGGGCCAGAGAAACAACATCACAGAACCTGCAAACTGCAGTTCCCAAAACATCTGGAGGTCAGGTCAGGTCAGGTCAGGTCAGGTCAGGGTAGGGTAGGGTAGGGTAGGAACGGAACTATGGGGATGGAGGCAGCTCCTGGTCCTAGATAAGACCTGAAACTACACCCTGCTGGGCTGGATGGTGTGGTGGGGCTGCCTGTGGTGGGGCAATCTCCAGGAAATACCACACCTGTGGTCCCCCACAGTGAAAGGTGAGGATGGGGTGCTGTAAAGCCTCAGCTCCCACTGCCTTGTGGGTACCTTGTGGAGGGGAAAGGCTAGGGGAGCACACCCTAACAGAAAAGCACAGGGCCCAGGTCCACTGAGTGGGGCCTGAGGCAGGGTCCAGGCCCCACTAAGAGGGATCTGAGGCCCAAGGGGTATAAAGCCCAGTGGCTCCAGTGAAGGGGGTAGAGTTGTGGCCCCAGTGAGAGGCCAAGGTATGTTTGCAAACACCTGAGGCCAAGTTTGGACCAGAGGCTGTGTGTGGCCCAGTAATGGGGCTGGGGGAAGTTGGAAGTGATTTTGGGATACCATCTGCAAGGCTTGGGACATGATAAGGGTGGTTTGGAGCCATGTATTACACCTTTGCCATTGGGGCAATAAAAGGTCAGCCTCCTACCTATGAACAGCCATTTAGTTCCAACAAAGGCATGGCAGGAAAGTCCAGCGGGCAGACTGCTCTAGACAGGTGGGCAATTGTGACCAATGTTGTGACCAGCCTTGAGACGGCCCCCATCACATCAACTAATGCAAGACAATATATTACCAGGGTGGTTAATTATTATTTAGCAATAATATCAATGATCAGTCAGTTGATAATATTCATATCTAGGATTTTATTATCAAGCAATGTATCAACTGAACAAATATCCTATATCAAACTCTATGTTATAAAAAATATTCTATCATTGGAGCAGCTTTTATTGAGAACTCCAATATCAACAAGAGGGATTTTTTGCTTCTTTAGATTAGGTTCCAATTCAGGAATCAATTTAGGTAAGTGCTCACGTAATTTTCACTTGACTTCTAGCATATTCTGAAATCCCTAAAACTGTGCTAAAAACAAAGCTTAAATGCTGTCCTAAACAGGGATGTTTTTCTAAATAATGAACTATGGTGAAATCCAGTGGGAAGTTTGAAATTGATTTCAGTGGCTGCATCTACACATGTGCTTTACTGCGGAGTAGGCTAATTAGCTGCAGATTAAAACATCCACATCTACATCTACATGTGCAATGGTAGTAAGCCACAGTAAACTAATGAACACCACAGTAAGATAGTACAGTCGGGAACAGCTTACACCAGGGTAATTTACTGCAATTAAATACACACATAGATGCTGATTTGTGGGTGTAAATTGCACCTGGTCAGCCCAGCCAGCTGTGGGCCAGAATTCTGCCTGCTGTCTAGACACACAGCTCTGTGGTTTCCGTCCCCTGGTGCCTCTGCCACCACCAGGAGCCCAGGGCTGACCGCCCCCACCCCTCCTCATGCCCTTTGCCAGCTCAAACTGCTGCTGTCCCAGGTGTACATGTAGATGCGCCTGGGAGTAGTTTACTTTGGCTCAAACTGTTTCAGAATTTATTGCTTTGCATTAATTGCATGTGTAGATATACCCAGTATGACCAAGATTTCACCGTTGTTCTGTATTTTACTAGAACAAACTAATTATTTCTCCTACTGTTCATTATTTTGTACCTTTTTACCATCTCTCAGCTAATAATCAGAAAGCTTACAAGGACATTTCTGGTCCCACTGAATAAATGCTGGACTTCCTGACTTTACTGGCCAAATTCCTGTTGACCTCAACAAAGTACTTAGTATCCTATCTATCCATGGCCACCAGCAAATTTCAACACTTTATTACCTATCTCATTCTACAGGTAATGTGTAAACACTGATTGGATTCTGCTGGTGACTCTTAATTGGGTTTGGTTTTGTTTTTTTGTAATCTGGCCTTCATCTGCCAAGATCACAACCCTCATTACATCTACATTGTCTATACCCCTAAAAAGAAAATCACTGACATAGTGAGAAGAACAGGATAAAACACTGCCCCACTGATATCAGTGGGAGTCTACTAGTGACTCCAGTGGGTTTTCAAGATTTCACCCATATTGTATCTTCCTTGTTTAGAAAAACAAATATTTTCAAGCAGAGAAATGAAAATGGGATGATGCAAAAGGAGAAGCAAAATGCTGGTAAGTTTTTGTCATCCTCCACATCTTAACAATGGTATATTAATTTAATAACTTGGCTGGAGGCCTGAAATATAATTATATATAAACAAACAACAACTTTAAATGACTAAATCCATGGTTAGATTATAAAATTCTCTTTTTCAATGCATGCCTTTAATAATGCATTACATTAGTTATTAAAACACACACTGTTCAGTAATAGAGTGAGTGCACCATAACTTATTGATTACATTTTGCCTTCAATATGATAACAGCTTAGTGGAAATTTGTCTCCATTTTACCTCAATCATCACTGTAAATTAGATGAAAATCTCAAATGTTATATAAAAGAACCATAGGCAGACAAGGCTCTTTGGGTAAATCTGGTATCTTTTATTAGACCAACTCGAATAGTTGGAAAAGTTCTAGGTTGCGGTATACAAGAATGCAGTATATAAAAGAAAAAGATTTTCACAGAACAAGAATACCTGTTTCATACGAAATGGAAAGTAACCTTGGTGGTTCCCTGAACTAAACTATCCAGACAGGCAACTATGATTCTTACAAGATTTTTTTTTGCAATTTTTGCTTGAACATTTAACTAAATAAATATTACAACTGCAAACCACAGATTTTTTTTTAACTGACTAAACAACACAGGGTCAGGATCAGTTCAGTTCTGTGTGCACCAAAGTGGGACTTGAGTAGAATTCAGGCAATTAAGTCTCAAAGATTCAAATTGGCCATGTGCCAGCTGTTTAAAAAAAACAAACAAAAAAACCCTTAAGATATCTCTGTTTGTTAGAAACTTTGATTTCTGGACTACAAAGTTCCGTAGACAGACTCATCTGGTCTTATGAGCAGGGACCTACTTAATTCACAGATTTCACAGAAACCACAAAATCCGTGAAATCAACAACAACAAAAGAACTCTTAATAAAAATAAAATGCTAGCTCCCCAGTGTGAGCTAGCAGTGCTTGCTGCCAGGAAGAGAAGGCACTGACTGGTAGGTCAGCACAAAGGGTAACAGACAAGATGGCTGCTGCTCCCTTGTCCCTCCTCCCCCTGGCAGGGCCTATCCACCAATTCGCACTGCGGGGCGGAGAAGGGTGGAGTGGTGCGAAGGGCAGCCGCTCATAAAGATAGTGGCTGTCCATTAGTCCCTCCCCCTCCTCCCCTGAGGCCTCTCCACCAATCAACGCTGATGGGTGGGATCTCTCTGCCAATCTATACCAAGGGGCAGGGCCATGGCAAAATGCCTGCAAAATCAGCTCTGTGTGCCACTGTGATTTAAGCAGGTCCCTACTTATGAGCACATTCAAAAAAAAGTTCAATTCCTGCGGTGTGGACAAACATAACGCTTCTACCATTTCAATGTGTCGCTGACTGGGAACCAGTTCACAGGTGCCCTTGGACAGAAGTGTCCACATGAACACTGCTAAGGGTTCTAAGTAGAATCTCACCTTTTAGGGACTGCATTGCTGCCAAAGGCCACCACAGGATGGTAGAGTACCCATGCCATCATGATTTCCAGAAGTCCATGCCAGGAGTTTCTCTAGGATGCCCCCAGAGAGGGAGAGAGCCCCAGACTGGGGCAGCAGGTTGGAGTGGACAATTTGCCAGTTGTTAGGGGGGGCTATGTGGCCCCCCTCCTTGTACTTCCTCAGCCACCCTGTCAATTTCCCCACCTTGCTACAGATCCTGGGCTCTGGGGTGCCAGTCACAACTGAGGGGGTATTGGAGGGGTTGCCAGGGGGCTGCCATGCTGCCCTCCACCCAACCCACAGCCCATGCTTCAGTTTTCCTGCAAGCCTCACCTGCACAGTGCATGCCCTGTACTTGCTTGCACACTACCAAACCCTGTGTGATGGTACACAGACATAGGATGACCAGATATGTTGGGGGAAGGGGGTATGGAGAGGCCTTGATTCTTCATTCCTAGGGCTGGTTGCTTTGGGACTTCCTATAGACTTCTCCTCAACACTGTGACTTTACAAGGCCTTTCCCTATAAAGCTGCTCAAGCCCTTTGCATTGCCAACAACTGCATAGAGATGTGTGAGCAGGTTGGAACCTGTAGGGCTGAATACAAGAATGCGGCACAGAGAGGGAGACATTCTGCATCCACTGAATTGTTTGGAATTGTAGGGCAGCATTTTGCCAAGATGGAGAGATGTGGAAACTGATCAGAAACAGAATCCCCAAACCCAGTTGCATTCAAAGGCATCTGGCATTTTTTGAAAAAATTCATGTAAGCAACACGTTTGTTGTCATGCTCTTTCTGCTATCCAAGGAGTGATTTAATTAGCTAAGGGTCAAAACTCAGAAAAGGCACTGCTTGGGGTCAAAGATGCAAACAGCACTAAAAAAGTAGGCAGCCAATTGTAAATCAAGGTAGTAGTGACTGATTGTACTTGTACTTGTAGTACTGATTTAACTTTGCAACTGTTGCCTGGAACAGTTCTTGTCTGTGCTGGTTTTCAGTTTGACAGTCTGAAAGTTGTTGTGATGCCATGTCTCTGACCTAACTTAACAAACTGATGGATTTGATTTGTGCTTGGTGAATCAAAACCTGCCACCTTTCAAACCACATTAGAAGCTCCATGAATCAGATCGTGTTTTCAGCCACAAACTTAACTTGATCTTCAATGTTGCCCTGTTTTAAGAGACTGTGTAGTTAAGCAGGCAGTGTGTGCTGGGTGTGATTTCAAGCTCATCGCACACAAATTGCTGGTAGTACTTAATATTCTTTGCATGATAATAGACTGTGTTAAACTATGAATTCCACCCAGTAAGCACTGATTCTGGTGGAAGTGCCACATTGATCCCCACTTTGATTGGCAATGGACTCCCTGTATCAAAGCTAATGGCCTGGACAATGTTTGGATGCTTTTTTAAAAGAGAAAACCAGTCTATCCACATCAGGAAAGCACGTGTGCCCGATATCACTTACTAAAGAAAGAATGTGTGCTTTGCAGGTGACATGAATTGCATTGGCCATCATTCCACAGAGCACATCAGAGAAAGCTTTGCACGTATACATTGCATTATTGGACAGAAATGCTGAGATTTTTCTAAAATCTAAGCTGTAGTTTACAACAGCCTTCATTACATCTTACGCTACACTTAAAAAATGTGCAGATGCAAGTTGAACTGGCTTTGTTAAAAAAAACAGGCAGGTCACAATCTTTCCAACTCCCAGGTACAAATAAAATGTGGAGTACATAGTTATCCTGTGCATCTGTTGTTTCATTTGCCACAATCAAAATTGATTCATATTCTGCCAATGCAGATTTTGTAGGCAGAACATGCAAAGCAATTACTCCTGGTAAATAATCCTAGTAAAGTTTGTTTGCACATGAGAAACTGCCAGCATTTGGTATGTGCTTGTTGAAGTATTCCCTTGGTTTCAGGTTATCAATATTTTCCAAAGGTCTGTTGGCAGCAGTGAATGCCTCTACTAGCTTAAATGTAGCTCTTCTTGTTAAACTGCTTGCAGTGGTTCTTTTAAGCACCGAGGACATTATTGTTTGTTTTTGGTTCTGACCTTCAGCCTCTGCAGAAGCGTTTTCCTTTATACGCAGACTTGGCGATTAATGCTGGTTTTCCTCAATACATCCGGAGTCACATTGCAAGATGAATAAAACAATTTACCACTATTGCAATGTGAAGTTCTTACATTACACAATCCTAAGATGAAATGTATTAAGCTTTTTTTGTCTTTTAATTCATCTTCAGGCTGCACCATTGCATTAAATTTCTTAAAAGATGGTGCTGAAACATTTTCACTTCACTGACTGATGCCTTTGCTTATCTAATGTCACTAGTAGACAGAGGGTTTCTACAAGTGTATTTGATGCAGGACAAGTTTCCTTGCGAGTAAACTACATGTGAGTAAAGGCTCCTGGGCAGACATCTACACATGCAGGGACATTTGCTGCTCCTTGGAGCAAACTGAACCTGCTTCCTGGGGTCCTACAACGGGCCCCTGCCACCACCAGGGGGAGCTTAAAGCTCTGGCCAGAGCTGCCTGTAGCCAGAGGCCACTTTTAAAAGCTAGTCCTGCTCCCTGGCCAACTGCGTTTCTGGTCAGGAGCAGCGTGCAGAGCACGGAGGCAGTACAGAGCAGCTCTTGTGCTGCAGCCTCTGCCTCCCCATGCTATGGCTGCTCCAGTCCCTGCCTCTGGCAGCAACACCAAGTGCCCCGGGCTCCTATTGGCCACCATGTTGGCCCTGCTGGCAGCTGCCAGTTGGCCCATGGTCACCAGGGCCCTGCCAGCTGCCCCAGGTGTCCACCTGCCCAGCCCCATCTCAGAGCTGCCACCACCACACAGCTGCTGCCTTGACCCCGTCCTGATGGTTAGACCCCAGCAGGAACGCCAACAACAGAGCCCTCCTGGGCTTCTAGCCCCTGCTCCCTCTGGACCCGCCAGGCCAGCCAGGACTGGTGGCTGCACGTCATCCAGCACACCTGGGACAAAAAACAGTGGCTGGAAACATTCAGGATGACCCAAGCCACCTTCCTGGACCTCCTGGATCTCCTAGAGCGCTCTATCCACACCCAGAACAGCAAGACACTGTCATGTGGCCACCCCTCCCTGCAGACACCTGGCTGGCCATCACCCTACTGAAGCTGGCTATGCCTGCCAGCCTCCACTATGTGGGTTACCTCTTTGGCATATGCAAGGTGGCTGCCAGGGAGGCCATCCTGCAGGTGTGCAGCACCCTCCAAGATGTGCTGGGGCACATGGTGCTTCACTTACACAAGCCCCTGGAGTTGATGGCGGGGTTCCGCACCCTGAGATTCCTACAGTGCATTGGGGCCCTGGACAGGATCCACATCCCGATCACCTGCCTGCCCCACAGCTACCACTCCTAGTACAGCCAGAGGGGCTTTTGTGACAGCTGAAATTATGTATGTGTAATAAAGGTGCTTGCTGAAGGCTCTATGAAGATTAGACTAAGTGATTTTCTGTATTTGTTTAGATATTAAGCTATATGTTGTTGCTAAAAGCCTACTTAAAATTTAAAATGTAGTAAGGCCTTGTATAAAGTAAGGCCCAGTAAATTTAGCAAAGTCTTGAAGTAGTAAGGCCCTGTGGCGTAGTTTAAATTACCTTATGAAAAGAATGCAAGGCTTGTACTGCTATTGGTCAATTTAAGGACAGTTGAAGTAAAAGGAATCTAAGTGGTTGTACATTATCAGAACCATTCAGAAGCTATAAATTAGCTGAAATATCTAGAAACCATTCAGAAGGAAGATACAGCTCTGTGAAAAGGATTAGTTAGCTGTTGCCTGGATCAGTGGGCCCGTGGACCTCGAGGAGCCCAAGGACTGCATTCCAGGGTCCTTCCCGGTACCCCTCAGACAGTGCTGATTGGGGACGCCTGACTTCGCTGAACTTTGTGGAAAGAGAAACTTGTTGTGTATCAGGCATCAGAGGGGACTGCCGATAAGTTGCCGACGTGAATTGCTTTTGTCTGTCATTGTTTGTCTTGTTACTATGCGTAGTTGTGTTTTTGTTAAGTCAATAAACCTTTCTTACCTTTCTCCCCCCGACCATACTCTCAATCCTGAACCCTCTGCAGGCGGCTGGGACAGCTTTCACTCCATTGTGCTCCAGGATGCTGTTGACCACCATGGTGCCTTCATCACCATGAGTGCCAGGTGAGCAGGTAGTGCCCACAATGCCTGCATATTTTGGAACTCTGCTCTGCCAGCCCCAGTGGAGAGCAGGCATTCTACGCCAGGGGTGTCAAACCTCCAGCTGGGCACTGTGATGGTTCCACACCTCCTCACTAGGGACCACACCTATCCCCTCCTCCCCTGGATTATGCGGCCCTACACCAGTCAGCTGGACCCCTGCCAGATCCACTTCAACTGATGCCTGGGCCAGACCCATACTCTGGTGGAGTGTGCCTTTGGCCACCTCAAGGGATGCTGGCATGCCCTCACCACCCGCCTTGAGTTCACTGAGGACAACATCCCCCAGGGTCATCTTTGCAGCCTGCATGCTGCATAACATCTATGAGGCCTGGGGAGAGCTCTTCCTTGAGGCCTGGGTGGAGAAGTTTCAGCAGGTGGAGGATACCTGGCAGCAGGAGCACCAGCTGCAGTGGCAGCAACAGTGGTGCCCCTCCTCCCCCCTCACCGAGGCCCTAGGCGAGCTGTACATCTGCAACCGGGGGCCAAGGCACTGGGTGTGAGAGGCACTGGCTGACCATGTCCTCCTGCACTTCCCACTGTAGCCCACCTGGACAAATGCCCACGGACCCCCGTCTCACCACCCACTCCCAGCACCACGCTCCCTGCAAACAATTCTCAGAAAAACAATTTATTTCCCTCACAACAAAGAGACTACTCCACCATCTACCAATAAAACACCCTCCACACCAGGCAAACTATTTACAATGTGATTTGTGTCTGCCTTCCTGGGGTGGGAGGCCGTGGGATGCGGGCACATAGGAGGCAGAGTCTGGGGACAGGTGGCTAGTACCCTGGCCTCTGGCCATTTCCCTGTGGGTGCATGTGCTGTGGTGACTCTGGCAGATGGGGGGCTCACCCAGGGGTAACAGTGATGCGGGTGGCTCCCCCTGGTGTGGGTGACTCCCCCTCCATCTGGCGGCGAGGGCACAGCCCTGGCCCCACTGCAGGCAGCTCCAATTCCATGACCGCATAGAGCCAGGGCAAATGGCGGTGCTGGGCCCAGATAAGGGGGCTGGGTAGAGGAGGACCTGGGGTGGGGGCTGGGCAGGGGATCCTGGCTGTTGAAGGCAGCACTGGACTTCCACCTAGGCCCATGAGGGGGCTTGCTGGGCGGCGGGTGGCTGCCAGGGTCAGGAAGGGCTAGGATTGGGCCAGGGAAGCAGGCAGCACAAAGGTGACCACCAGGGCCAGGACAGTATCCAGCATCCGGTAGTCCTCCTCCATAGCCTGAACTGCCCTGGCCACGACTGTGCCCAGCTCCCAGAGGGCACCCACATGCTCGCACTCCAGGGCCCAGAACTCCTGGTCCCACACCCACCTCCTTGTGCTGGTCCCATGCCTCCTCATGCAGCAGTCAGGGGCAGGGAAGGCCCTCCCCAGTGTGGGGCTTACCATGTGGGTGGGGCTGGTGTGGCCAACAGCTCCAGTCGGTCCCAATTGGCACCGATGGTGTGTGGCCCCTAGAAGACTTGTCAGGCAATGGGGTGCAGTGTACAGGTGCCCAGGCAGGGCCGCCCTGCCCCCAGGGGGAGCTGGTACTACTAGTGGCTAACAAAGACATGGTCAGCCATGCCTCATGGTTGCGGCTGAGGCTGCAGAACTGTTGGGGCAGGCGCTGACTCAAGCTCCCCAAGTTGCTGGTGGAGGTTGCGGGCAGGGAGCTTGGTGGTGCAGGCTGCTGGCACCCAAGGGGCCCTCCCCCAGCAACATGTCACCATGGGTGCCAGGCTGGAGCAGGATCTTAGACAGGCCGCCCATGCGGCTGTACATAGCACAGCTGTGGCCTGGCTGCCAAGGTGCAAGGATGGGGTCCAGGTGCTACATAAAGGGCACATACTTGCGGGCACTCCCTGGCTGATGATTGTGGTTGGTGATGATGATGACCCACTGTGCCCACAAGGCCTTGATCATTATGCAGCACTGCCATCCCAACCAGTCAGACCTGCACTCCCATATCTGACCTGATAGTTATTCATAGCCATAGATGTTGAAGTGCCAGCCTCGTGTGAACTGCCACTGCATCTCTGCCTTGTCCCACAGCACCATGAGGTTGTCAGTCTCCTCCTGTGACCAGTTGGGGCCCCAGGTGGTGGTGTATGGCATCAGCAATGACGCCATAGGGGCTCTCACACCAGCTCTCTGGGTCTCCAAGCAGCCATCCCTGTGCTGCCAGGCCTAGGCAGCTGCCTGCAGCACCCAGCCCAGGAGCATGGCACAGGACTAAGAGCTGTACTAAGAGCTGTGCGGCGAGGTGATGCCCTACAGCACCTGCAGGATCTGGACAGGCTGCTTGGGGTTGATTGCGGGTAGCTGGCACTGGCCCCAATGTCCAGGAGCTGGCCACAGATTGGCCTACGTGCTTGCAGGCCTGGCAGCAGCCTGGAGCACCCTGCAGGGCTGGATGGCATGGGCCTTGCAGCCGCATAGCACTCTGGTGCCATAAAGTGGCACCAGGGTGCAGGCAGGCTGACACAGGTAAGCCTGTGCAGGGGCAGCAAAGGCCAAGAGTCCCCCCAGGCTCCCTGCTGTTGCGCCCCAGGGTTCAAACTGCCTGCAGACTTTTAAAGGGCCTGTGACTGGGCAGGCCGCAGAGGCAGCCCAGCCCTGGGACAGAAGAGGCTCCCAGCCCCGGGGCTGTAGTGAGTCCTGCCCCACAGTGGCAGGGATGACTGGGAGCAAATCTGCTCCCAGTTGGTGTCTACATGTGTGTTACTGCACAGTAAGTGCTCATGAGTAAATTTGCTATTTGCATTTGCAGGTAGCCAATTTACTCGCAAGTATTGAAGTTTACTATGTGGTAAGTGTGTGCATGTGTAGACATGCATACTTACTGCACAGTAAACTATACTATTGCACAGTAAAGTGTCTCGTGTGGATGCACCCAGTAACTCTCAATCATGTGATCTATGGCTGCAGTGATTGTTACATTGTTTTTGCATTGCAGTAAGCAACGGGACGTTCTAAAACATCGTATTATATGAATATTATACTGGTGTGGTTTTTTTTGTTGATTTTGCAGGAAATTGTGGCCAATGCAACATTTTCTGGCAATCATGGACAACGCCATTCGCGGTTTCTGTGAAAACTGCGAAACCACAAATGCAGTGGAGCCTTACGTGTTGTGTATGGATACAGGATATTGGTATTTGGGTGCATCATTCCTTGAGTCAATAGTATTCAAGGAAGGGAAATTTTCTCAAATGGCCCTTGCAGATACAGAAAACAGTTAAAGGGAGCTTCTTTGAGTGACTGGAAGCCTTTATGGATAGTAGTGAAAGGAGACAAAAAAGAATATCAGGAAAAGGAAGGACAGGAGCAGAGAGAGATTATACTTACATTTATAGATTGCATTTCTACTGTACATTTACAGCCAGGAATATTTCTGGCCAAAGCAAATTTCTAACATATAATTTATAAAATGTTCACTAATATCGAATGTGTGTAACAGACTTCCCTCATATAGAGGCAAGTAATCCTTTAACAATGAGAAAGAGAGATGACTTAAAGTGACCTAAACACAATTTCCTTCAAATCACATCCCAACTGAAACTATTGAATGTCACCAAAATATCCATGGGATATATTCTAACCCATTTAAAAATACATCTACACAAAACTGTCTGCTCCAGCAATATTTGCCTACACTAGAGTAGCTACCACTTCATCGTTCACTGAAAAGCACATTTTTCTAGTAACTCACCAACCGTTCTTTCGGTAATCACAACAGAAACACAGTTTCTCCTCAAAATACAAGCACATTTGGGCTCCAAGGAAAAGTATCTCCCATCTGCACTCCAGTGCATCCCAAAATTCTTAGTGCTGAGGATAAGGCTCCAAAGTCCCCAGAAGACTAATTTTGCTCTCCTTTCACATCTCCTAGAATTGGTACAATCTCATCATCTGGTACAAATCTCTCTCATCATCTCACGCTCAAGAATCAGTGCTAGGCCTCTGACATTTTCTGGAATTGGTCACACAGTAACTCAAATTGTCAGCTTTTTTCCAGGCTTTTCCTCAACACAATTTCACCTTCTTAGC
>NW_005842280.1:752531-769668 GCF_000455745.1 Alligator sinensis | reverse complement strand
AGCAGCCCTCCAACTAAAGTCCCATTGTTCTAGATGTACATATCAGTGTGATACCTCTTGAGAAGTCAGTCTCTCACTAATTCCTTCCATGCCTTCTCCAGAACAACGTTCATGTTCCAGTTCCCAAGTAGTAGACAAGACTAAAGAGTATTTCTGGGGAAAAAAAGATTTAATACCATCTATCCCCACACACATGTTGGGTTCTAAACTGTGTGCAGCTGGTATTCAGAAAATACCAAGATTAAAACATGTTTTAATTTGGCCATGAGCCCAACAAAGGCTGGGCCACAGATAACATACACTCATTAAAGTAGATGAAGATGAGAGGAGGGCAAAAACTCTCATTATGCCCCAAGCAAGGGGCATAGGGAGTAGGAATAGTGCTGCCTATCCCAATACATAGAAAGGGGAGGGAGAGGAAACACTTGGTTCCCGCATCCCCATATTTTACTGCTTGGCAAAAGAAATCCCCTTTACACTGGGAGTTTAGGTGTTTCCAGAGCACCTTATGATATACTGATCACTGGCTAAATATGTCTAATATGTGGCATCTTATTTAGTAAACAGATATAAAGATATGAAAGAGAAAAATAAAACCACACTTTATATTTTCCAGGAATGCTAATGTGAATCCCTGCAGAAATCATCACCTGTACTAAGTCAGATTTAGCAGATATTTTAGTGTGTATTTCTTCTCTATCAGATTCCTAGTTTCCAAACCCTTAACCATCAATATCCCACTAGAGGGATACTTTTTCAACCAGAACTAATTTCTGAGTATCAGTGTAAAGCTCTCCAGAGCCACAATCATAATACAATTTCTTCCAGTTTTATTTAAACAATTTGCTTCTAGCCTGGGAATCCACATACCAAGCATTGGCCTGGACGGATTTTCTTGGGATTTATAAACCTCTAACAATACCAGTTCTTATCACACATGCTTATATACCTTGATGCTATTATCTGCCTCCTGACTCCCTAAACAGAATGCAGTTTGATTCCCTATGACTGAAATTTGAAATGCAGATGATAACAAATAGAAAAAAAGTTACTCTATCTTTGTCTATCTTGCAGAAATCCAGAAGTAGATATCATATTATTTTCACAACTTTATTTAGTTTAAATTATATATGGTAATTATAGTATTTAGTACTTATTTTGAATAAACAATTTCACACTTAAAAGACACTGACATCACAGTAGCATGAAACTTCACTATCACACTCAGCTTGCTCACTCTTGATGAGAAGCAGAGAGGCTGTTGGGAGTTTTTTTCCCTAAAGGAAGCAACATTTTTGCATTTGTATAGTGGAAAACAGCAAGGTTCTAGTAACATGATTCTTTATAGCTATCTTCTGCTCATAATGCCTGTATGTTGCAATAAACACCTCCTTTCTTCCTCTGTCCTGTAATCTAATGGCCATATGGGGCCAGTGAAGCAATGAACTCTAAAATGCCAACGTGCTGTCTTGCTTTTTGACAGGTATCATATTTACCTGAATCCAAGATGACTGAATTCAAGATGACCCCCAATAATTAGATTCTATACATGAAAAATTATAAATGTGTAATTTGCATTTGCCCCCTGCCATGTGCCCCTCTGTGCCTCTGCTTGCAACCCACCCTCTTTCCCCCAACCCCAATGCCTGTGCCTACCTCACTACTCCCTGCCTCCCTCCCCCCTGCAGCTTGCCTCCCCTGTCCTTTGCCCCCCATGCCTATGCCTGACCCCTGCTGCCTGCCCTCCATGCCTGTGCCCTCATCCCATGCCACTGCCACCCCATGCCTGTGGCTTCCTTCCTTAACCTCTGTCCCTCTTTCTCCCCCCTCCCACTTACCTTCTGATGCAACTCTGCTCTGGCTCCAGGATGTTCAGCAGCTGCAACAGCCCATCCTGGCCAGGCAGATGGTGTTGCAGATCCTGGCTGGGCTGGAGAGACCAAGCCAGAGCAGAAAGTAAGGGAAAGAAGGTTGCTAGGGACCTGGGGAAGAAGGTTGCTGCTAGCCCCGTGCTCTCCCCCATGCCACATGTGGATATCCTGTTCCCCTCCTCTGCCCCCTGCTCTCCTGGCTGTGTGCCCCTACCTTGCCAAATGAGCCACCCTGGCCTGGGGCAGGCAGTGGCTCAGCTCCAGCTTCAACCCTAAGACCAGGGCTGAAGCAGGAGTGAAACACTGCCTGCCCTTGGCTGGTACTCAAATCTAAGATGAGGCTTTTCCTCCCATGCTCATTGGTAAGCAAAACCTCACCTTGGATTTGAGCAAATACAGTAGCATCTTTAGACTTCCTGCACAGTCTGCCTCAGCAGTCACTAGTCCTTCATCCTGAAGATCCAAATAGCTGGAGCTCCTTCCTCACTGACATGTCAGTGACAGTATCTGTCACACCAGTCCTTTTGCTGACCCTTTAGTTTATGTGGTTCCACCAACTGGCCACAAGTAACTGGCTCCAACAATTTATTTCAAAAGCCAGCAGTTCCTCATACACTGGCCTTCTTAAAAGATCGTGTGCCTGCTGTATGCAACAGGGCTGAGAACACATGACTTGAGCAACCTTACATTTTTCCCTTGTTTCTCCATGTCAGTTTCTGATCATTCATGGCTGCCTGCACCACCTGTATCCATCTCACAATATCTGCAAAGCAACTGTTATCCCATATAATGAGGCTTCTCAGGCAAAACTGCCCACATCCATCTTGCTGCTGCCTACTTTATTGTCTGGTTTTCTTCCCTTTCTCCTACATAAAACAGTCTTTGTCTATCTATATGCATCTATATGCAGCCCAAATTGTTCACTCATCCTGTGGAGGGTACAAAACGGACTTTGCAAGCCCTCATACTCCTTGTCTTACAGATCAGCAATGTCCTGGCCATATACCTTTATCCCAAGGTCCTTGACTACCACACCTCTATCCATCAACCTCTCCAAAGGGAAATCAGGAAGGTGCTAGGAGATGCTGAATCACCCTGTCTGCTGTTGGTCAGTGCCTTGCAACATTTGCTGACCAGGATTACTGACCTCCCATCTGCTGAATAACTTTTTACCAGTGCGGATGGGGAGACAAAGCACACCGTGAACCAGGCCAGCATTTGTCTGCTCTACAATCCCAGAATTTGTTTCTATGTTTTGAGGGCCAACAGAAGTCAGCAAGAGAACAAAATTAGTTCATCCAAGTTACCACCCACAATTCGGAATGGTTCATCTGCTTTGCTTATGACATGAGCATTATCTTCCAGTCTCACTCTATACTACCTCTCTCTTCATAGCTTTGCACTCATAGGCCCACAGCAGATGTTATGCTTAAGACATGATAAACCTGTTAATCCTGCCATAAACAGCACCTCAGCTCTATGTTCAGGCAATTAATGGTGCAACAGCAAAATGGGAAACCAGCCATAAAAATACCCTACAAAATTGGTGTCATGATTTTGTGGTTGGTTTCCATTGTGTCTTAAACTGAACACGTGACAGGGTAGCCCTACCATGCAAACTGATGCCAGCTACATGGCAGGGCTTGGCTGACTGCTCCCCTCATGTCAGCAGGCTGATTGTGGTGCAGCCCTGCCTAAGGCTGTATCCCATTGTTTTCAAGGTGTTGAGTCTATCGAGGAGCCGCAGGAGCTCATCAGCTGGGCCAGGGTGCCAGGTCGCCGGGAGCCGCAGGTGATCAAGGCACCTGAAACATTCCAGCCAGGAAGATCCTGGAATCAGGGAAAGGTTCCCTGGTCCTGGGGTCCTCAGCAGCCAGGACTTTGAAAAATTATGCGTGCAGCCAGGCTGCATGCTAGTTTTCTGACATCTAAACCTCTCCCAGATCTCAGGACCCCAGAGCACCGGGACCTTAAAAAACCACACATGCCATTGGGCTGCACACAAGGTTTTCTGACATCCCATGCATGGGGCTCTGGGACTAGCCCCAATGCAGTCCCTGGGCTAAGACCCACAATCAGCTGATTGTCAGTTCTGGTCCTGATATTACAACAGTTCACATCAGGCTGTGGGCACCCAGCTTTCAACTTCCCATGCAGGGGAAGCCCAGGATCATAACCCTGGGTTATCCCTGCACTGGTAAGTAGTAATGGCACAACTGGGATCTGATCCCTAATCCTAAAATCACGCAACCTGCCATGTAACATGTGACATGCCAGGAGGCATAACTTTTGGGCTCAGGGATCAGATCCCATTACACCATTAAAGAAATGTGTGCCAGGGGCCCTAATTTCTTTTGGGGCTCTGTGCATCTATCATCTATCAATGAAAACCATTATGCTTCCAAACCATTATGTGGTATTTTATAATGTATGAATGCCATCTTTAGATTGCTGTTTTGGCTGAGAGTCTGTCGTTGCTTGTCACCTGTACACTCCATTTTGTATCTGTTTTATTCTGTAATATTTTATCCCCTTTTTAGCCTTAAACATCTTTAACAGCTATCATTTCCATTATTTTGTAAAGACTGCTAGTGCAAATCTTCTTGTACACCATTAAGAGCAGATGTTATACTATGACTTAAACTGCCTTTTGACTAAGTAATGCAGAGTAGTCAGGTAACACACACACTTTCTTTCCTTTCTCATGTCCTTGTGTGACAAAGTATTTAGCAGAATTCGCAGATTCATTGGAATCCGACAGGGCCATACCATAAGTGCTTCTGCTATGGCCTTCTACTCTTGCCCTCTGGGCTTCTAGCCACTCACCCCAGTGTCCTCACCAGGGTGGGATAACTTATATGCTGAATCTAATAGACTTGTCATCCATCTAAAACAACACTATTTTCACTGTTCCCAAGACCTCTCATTGTAAACTATGCTGCTCTCCAGCCTTTTGATATTCCTGAGGCAGTTGGGACACATCACTTAAATTCTGGGTGGGATGACCTGGTACTCCTAGGACTATATTGCCTACTGTCTAAAAGCAAGGGCTGTTATTCTGTCTTCCACTTCTAATAACAATATTCCTACATGAGGCACCAAACACAAAAATGGATTGCAGCCCTGTGGGCAGCAGTGATTCATGAGTTTAACTGTGAGGGAATAAGAAAATCGTAACTCAGGGGACAGAGAGGGCAAGCTATGTGAGATTTCTTAGATAACTGAAATTGACCCATATTTCACTAGTAGCCATGGGAAATTCTACAGCTACCACAGCTTCCAGAGCAAGAAATCAAATCAGTTGGACTTGTACTGAATTTTCAACACACAAAAAAATGCATAAATCCCATCTGTGAGAGATCATATTTAATTATTTCTGGCAGTGATCATTCACTATGCATATCAGTAAATGGGATGGTTAGGCAAAAATAAAATACAAGTGGTCCAGATGTTTATCCATTTTAAGAACACGCAACAAACTAAATCGGATTACCTACCAAAACTAGTTTTCAACGATCTTATGAGATGTGAAAATACTATACGGATAAGTATTTTATAAATATTTTTGAAAACAAAACACAAGCTTAAAAATATGCCAGCCAGTATATCTAACTTTATGCTTCATAACCCCTTTTTGTGGCTTATTTGTGTCAACAGAAATTGCAACATCATCTATTTTTGTGCTGATCTGCAATTTAGTTTACACCTTAAGAACAATACTCAGATTCCACAGAGTAATAACGTATGTAAGAAGAAGAACACTGCTACTGGTTCAAACTGTTTTTCCAAGGACCAGCTTGGTCAAAAACATGTTGTAAACAGCTGACAGACTGGTAAGAAACACATTTCTTGTTCAGCTTGATCAGTCAAAAATTCAGTTGAGAGTTTCATAAGAGAATCAAAACGGAAGGTATCTTTTGTTATTAGCTTGAATAATTATTAATCAGAGTATCTTACCTTTTCCCCTCAAGCCTCAGCCAAATACCCTATGTCATGACCCAAAGGCATGATTTTGTGTGTGCTTCGGCACCAGAATTATCCCCGCCAAGTTGCAGCTTCATTGCACGGGAGAGTTTCCTGTTACAGAGGAAAACCCCGGTGCAGGGACGAGTTTCCCGCCTTTCTGCAGCTTCTTTTGCAGAGTTCATTGCGCGAGTGGCAAGAAGAACGCACGGTGCAAAAGAGTCCCCGCCACTGGTATGTAAATTCATTCCCCGCTATTGGCTAGTTTTAAATTATTCCCACGTGGCGGCTGATGATTGGCCTGTTAGCCGTATAAGAGGCTTGAGCAGTTTCCGCCCAAACCGAAGAGGACTCCACATCCATCTCGTGGGGACTCTGGATACACGGCAGGGTAATAGAGACCCTGTGTGAGATTCAGAGGAGCTTGGCGACCTGATCCATCGCCCACCTCTTCCCGTCTTCGATCGCAAATTTTATAAGACGTATCTCCGATTTCGATTTTGGTGGCGCGTTCACCCAGAGCATCCGGAGCTCTGTTCTGTGGAGCCTAGCAAACTCCACATGATCGTCCATGTTGTCTGTGTCTGTAACCGCAACTCAAACAAGTTTTCCAGCCTACACCACTGCCATCTCGGTGTAAGTAAACAATCTTTAAAACTACCGCTAAGCGTTTGTGCCTAATTCCAGCTCGTCGCCCTCCCTCTCCGATCCAGCGTGCCCGGGCTGCTGGCCGCAGCCCGCGTGCAGCACGGAAAAGGGCTCGGGTCGCTCCCAGCCCGCACACCCTACTCCTTTGAATACTTTCTATCTTCACAAAGGAAAATTACAGTAAATCATAAAGTCTCTTTCTTTTGGCAAAAAATGTCTCATCCAAATCAGCCCTAATATTAATATGGTACATGGTCCTATTATTTTTATTATGAAAAAAGAAAAAGATGTATTTGTTCCATAACAGTGCCTAGAAGCCCTAACTAGGAGAAGCCCCTCATAAAACACGCTGTAGATGCACAAAATAAGGGAAGTGTCCCTTCATCTAAACCCTTAGAGTCGTATTTGTTTAAAACAGTGATTCTCAACCATGGTGCCAGAGCACCCAGTGGTGCCACAATGTCTTTTGAAGGGTGTTTTGAGGTGGAAGGAAATAAGCCAGGTGTGAGGAGATAAGTACATAAGCAGAGGCTCAGGCTCCGTCCCTGCCTAGACATTACTCTGTCCCCACTGCCCAGCACTGTAATAAATGAGTTCCTTGATCAGGTCTCCTCCATCCTTAGGTCTCAAGGGGAGTGGTCCCTGAGTGCTCAGACCATAGATGGCTTTAGTGGCACTGAGGAAACCGCGCATATCATGGATGTCAGTGAGCTGTTGAATCTCCTTAACCTTGTCTTCCTACCATTTGTTCTTCATATTGTAGGTCCTCCTTTGGACCTCTGCCTTGGCTTCTTGGAGATTCAATTTATTTTGTTTGGAGTTGACATCACCTTGCCAAGCACTTGCATTTGATCAACTCTAGCATCTCCTGGTCATTCTCATCAAACCAACCTTGATGTTTCCTGGTACAGAATCCAACTATCTCTTCACAGGCATTGATGATGTGGCCTTAAGGGCACCCCACATGCTGCTAATATTCTCCCATTGTTGTTCATTGGAATTCACCAGTTTTTCATTGAGGCACTGGTGGAAGAGGTCTTGCTTGCTTGGGTCCTTGAGTCCTTCAATGTTGGTCTTCTATCAGCACTGTTTCTGCTGCAGCCATCATTTGGGAGCCAGTTTGAGTGGTATAACCAAGGACATGAGTCAGCTGATCAGTCCAGCAATCATCAGCCCTAGCATAGTTCAGAAGACATGGACATCTTTGTGATCCTGGGCATAGATGATGACATAATCAATCAGGTGCCAATGCTTAGATCCTGGGTGTTGGCATGATGTCTTGTGCCTGTTTTTCTGGAGGAACATGGTGTTGATGGTGAGACCATGTTCTGTGCATTTCGTCAAGAGGAAGATACCACTGGAGTTGAACTTTCCTACTCTTTCCCAATGGTTCCGTTCCAGAGGTTAGAGTCCCTTCCAACTCTGGCATTGAAATCACCAAGAAGAATAAGTCCATCTCCCTCCAGAATGTCAGAAAAGTGTTGATCAAGGTTGGCATAGAATTCCTTCTTGGTTTCACTGGCAGTGTCAAGAGTCGAGGCATATGCACTGATGACAGTGGCATATTGGTTCTCCACCAGTTTAGGACAGCGAGGAGCTCCAATAATCATTGAGCTTCAGTATGATGATGATGCTGTAGTGTGTGCTCCCTCGGAAGCAGACCTTCACGCAATTGTCAACATCATTACCAAGGCATACAAGAAAATGGAACTGATGCTTAACATTCAAAAGACTAAGGTCTTCTACCAACAAACTCCTAATGAACAGTCCCCAGCTCCAGTAATCCAGATCCATGGTGAGACTCTGGAGAACCATACCTCAGAAGCCATCTCTCATGGAAGCCTGACATTGACAAAGAAATCCAACATCACCTCAAATATGCAAATGTAGCCTTTGGACGCCTGAAGAAACAAGTGTTCAAAGATCACAATATCAAATCCAAAACCAAGCTGATGGTTTGTCAAGCAGTTGTGATCCCCACCTTGCTGTATGGAGCTGAGACATGGACAATGTACAGACGACTTGTAAAGTGTTGGAGAAGTACCATCAATGCTGCCAGCAGAAGATCCTCCAAATCTAGTGGGAAGACAGATGCATCAACATTAGCATCCTCCTGCAAGCAAACACCATGAGTACTGAGGGAATGATCATCTAACATCAACTTCATTGGGCTAGCCATGTCATCTGGATGTCTGACTCTAGACTCCTGATGCAAGTTTTATTTTCCCAGCTCAGACAAGGTGTACAGTCAAGGGGAGGGCAGAGAAAGCACTTCAGGGATGTCCTCAAGGCCAACTTTAAAAATTGCAGCATCCATGTCAATTCATGGAAGATCATTGCCCAGGACTGGTCTGCTACAGGGTTCTCACTACTTTGAAACCTCACAGCAACAGGAGATGAAAAAGAAGGAGTGCCAGAATCAGTGTGTTGTGGACCAAACCAAGAAACCAGTGCCACCCACCCCAAAAGGAAACATGTCTGAGTTGTAGAAGAGTCTGTCAATCCCAGATAAGCCTCATCGGCCATCTTCAGACACACAGATAAGACAATTGTGGAAGACAATCATCCTCGACTGTGAGGGATAGAAGGAAGAAGAAAAGGAAAAAGAAAAGAAAATTACTTTCTGAAATGGGGTGCTGCTCAATTCACAAAAGTTAGGGATGGATGCCTTGAGTCTATGGAGGGCTGTCTTGAGTTAAAAAAAGGTTGAGAACCACTGTTTTAAAGCAACTGCAAATTTCACAACCATGGTTTTGATTTTGATATTCCATATTTATGTTTAATTATCCTAGAGGAACATCATAATGGTAGCCTAAAATATGGATAACTATTGCTTTTAACACCCTACAATAGGGGCAGGCAATTGTTTCAGACAGAGGGCCACTTACCGAGTTTTAGCAAGCTGCCAAGGGCTGCAAGGGTAGCCCCGCCCCTTCACAGGTGCCCCACCCCCTGGTTACCATCTTGGGACCGGAAGTCCCGCCCCCTAACCCCCAACCTTTGCCACCAGAAGTCCCTCCCCTTGCCCCCAGAAGTACTCCTTTCAGCAAGGGGTTGTGCCATCTCAAAACCAGAAAAATGCCAAATTATATTCTAAAAATCATACATCTACAACATTCAATAATTTGATTTCAAAAAATCTTTTTCTCCTGATTTACATGCCTTTGTGTAGTGTACATAGAGGGGATCGTACAATAGCTTAAAATGAAGTCTTACTCTTGTAAACTGTGCAGGGCATGGGGGTGGGTATAGGTCTGTGAGGGTCTGTGGGTATGTGGAAGAGGGTGTGAGTGTATGTAGGGTTGGATAGGTGTGGGGGTGGGTGTGCACTGAAGGAGCTTGTGGGTGTGTGTGGACATATGGGGTGTGGGTGGGTATGGGGTTTGTGGGGGATGTGTATGGGGTGGCTGGGCTGTGTGAGGGGGTGTGAGCATGGCGTCTGCATGTATGGCAGGGTGAGGGGCGGTGTGTGTGCATGTGTATGGTGGGGGTGCTTGTGAGACTCACCATAAACACACACACACACACACACACACACACACACACACACAGAGCGTGCTTGCCTCATTGATCTTTCTCTCTCTCCTCCTCCCTCATTGCATGCATACACACACACCCCTCCTGGCCCCGGGGTACCAGCGTGCCCCTGCTCCTATGATCCAATGATGCAGCCAGGGGCCACGTGGTGCTGGAGCAGCCTGCCGTGTGTAGGGATAGCTGCCACAGGCAGACACTTCTGGGTGGAGGCTGGGCATGGGGCTGTGCAGGCTGTCCTTTCTCCTGACTCTTGCCAGCTTCTCCTGGGTCCTACTGCCCCTGGCTCCTGTCTTTGACAGGTAGCCTGGAGCAGATAAATATTAATTTTCTAAACTGTGTAGGTGCCCCGCGGGCCAGATAGAATGGCCTGGCAGGTCAGATTCAGCCTGTGGACTGTATTTTGCCCACCCCTGCCCTACAACACTTCACTGATTTAATACACACATAAATGCACACTATTCGCATGTAAATAAATGTCTATATGGTTTTCATATTAAATCTCATATCCACAGGTTTTATAATACAGTAACTAAATGCATATAATTCATCTTTCTCTGGCTGAATTTTAAACTGATTTGTGATTTTTGGACCAAGACTGAAAAAAATGCATCATATTTAATAAACATCAGCAGTGGAGAAAGTAATTGTTAGCTTAGTGGAATGATGTAGCTTGGATATCATCTTAATCATTAAGATGGTAACAACCCTGAAAGGAAAACTTCCCATTGGCATGGTAAGGGAAACCTTCAAACTCAAGTGTGCTGCAAACATTGACAAGATGAAGACTAGTTAGGAACAGGCTCACATATTTACATTCAGACGCATACAAAACTCTACTGTTAAGTTTGCAAGTTACTCTATATATGGTACTTGCTTACACAGATTATAATTAAGTGCCTATCTAATTTGTGGGAGCTGCTCTCCGGTTTCATGGGCGGAACATAGGCCCAGGCACCCATTTTGCAGGTGGAGTACAGCAGGCTCCCCCAGGTCTCTAATTGGCTGAGGGGCTCCAGTGGTCCTGCCCCTCACCACTGACTGGCTGCAGGGGCTGCCTGTCATGTCTCCCTGCCCCTCTCCACCAATTGGTGGGGTGAGGGTGGGGCTGCATGACTGACAGTCATGTCATGGGCAGGGCCACATGACAGGTAGCCCTCATAGCCAATCAGCAGTGAAGGGCGGGAGTGACCTCTGAGGAGCAAGCATTTATTTTTCTGTAAGTTCCCTCCTCCCCACCCTCGGATTTCACAAGCAATGCCAGATTTCGAAGAATCCACAAAAACCACAAAACATTCAGTAGGTCCCTAATTACAATGCATACTTCATGAGTTTACTGAAACTTTTACTATCACGTATCAGTAATAAATGAAACCCACTGACCTCCACATTCCAGTGAAACTATGCATTGTGCTCACACAACGAGGTAAGGCAGGAGGTTTGAGTCCATCCATTTGAATAATAAGTGCAGGAACACCAAAGAGAACCAAGTATTTCACATAAAAGAATAGTACCTGAGCTAAAGCCAGGCCACCTGAAAGAAAATATATCCATGCATTACATTAAAAAAAAGAAATACATTTTAAAACCTTTATAGTTTTTTCTAAATACAAAGACTAACTTAAAAGTAAGTTAAAAATGTTGACTAATATATTTTATAAGAACAACATATTATGAGACATATGATCTGTTATCTTAAAATGTGCCTAAAATGAAGTAATATTTGTTTCAGTACAAAGATATAAAGCACCAGCAATTCCACTTTCTAAATCCCTGCTTAGACCTCAGGGTTGTATTGGTCTGGTAAACAAATATTGACTTGACTTGAACTGAAAAATCAAAATGCATTGATCCAAGAGATAAATATTTACCTCAAGGGACAATAAATCTTCATGTACACCAAAACACAAAGTCAATACTCAACTATGTACAGTATTATTACATGCACTCTTTACTTCTCCCTCCAAAATGAGCATAAGCTAGTGCTACATTTGCATTGTGCCCCTGCAGGCCTTCACGGATGTATGTAACCTTAAACTGCTCTCACACACAATATACTTCAGAAACAATCACTTTCCCAAACTCCCCATTCCTGGCTCAACATAAACATGGCTACAGAGCATGAACTGTGTCACTGCCATTTAGCCAACTCCTGCCTAACTTCAAAAATACAGACTTGGAATACATGTGCAAAGCTGCTCACATACTTTAGAACCTTATTATGGCCTAGGAGATTTCCAGAGGCCAGAGCTAAATCAAAAACATTCAGCTTCTCAATATATTTTCAGAATACAGATTATTGGCAGTATGTGTGCCCATAGCCTAAAGACAGCATACAGCATAACCTGTAATAATCCTCATTTACCCTGGTGTGAGATCAGAAACAGGTCCAGTCATTTCAATGGTGTTTCTCACAAGAGCAAGGACTGTAGAACAGGCCCTTCATTTGTGGTGCTTACATAAACAACAGATTTGGATGGAGAAGAGAGATGGTGATATTAATAAGTCTCATCATTCTGAAACTGACATATATACCTATAACTTTAGGTAGCATCAGAAGCTCACAAATTTACTGTGACTCTTATGTTATTTGCTGGTTTTCATTTTCTTTAAATTTCAGCTCTTGGAATTCTGGTTACATGAAACTCTTAGCTTTCACTTTAAAACAGGGAAGGCTAGATTGAAATCGCCTCAATTAGCACAGAACCTGGACTGGGGTGGGAGTTAGACACTTCAGCCCTAGGGAGCAACTGAAAACTCATCATGGCTAGTGAGAAAAGTTACACATAAACCAGTTTAAGTCATCAGAAACTGGTTTAAACCTGTAACGGAACAGAAGTTCAGTGCACATAAACCAGTTTCAAACTGAAACTGGTTTAAGATAAACCTGGTTAAATGTAGTATCAGACTTAACTGATTTGGGTCAAGCCAGTTTATGAAACTTCTGTCCTAGACCCCTTCCTGGTTCATGTTAAATCACAGTCCCCCAGCATCCCAGCATGCTTTCCAGCCCTGGGCTGGGCTGTGCTGTCTACTCCAGGGCAGGGACTGCCCCCCCTCCCCTGGCCCGCAGCAAACCTCAGCTGGGGTCTGGAGCCAGGGAGGGGGTTTAAAACCCCCTTTTCCCGAGTACAGAGCTGCCCTGCCCTGCTAAAGTTACTGCTGGCTATAAACTATGGAATACAAATCCCAGAGGCACCTGGAAGCAGGAAGAAGTGTTGTTGTGATTCTGGACTGCAAATCTCAGAGACCGTGGAGGCAACAAGAAGAGAAAGTGAACACACAACCCATGCTGGCCACCTGCCAGACAGCCATGCTCTAGCACTCCCCAGGTTTTGGCCTGAGTCACTGTAGGCTTGTGGCTACAAAAAGTAATGTCTGTTCACTTGTTAGTCAGTTTAATCTCTGCATCTTAGACTACCCTGCAAAGACTGAATCGATTCAGCCTCGGGCTTTTTGACTATATTTAGCCATGGGCTTAAATCCAGTATATGCCTCTTTTGGAATTCAGCATTTTTACTCAGGCTCCTGTTATGATCAGAACTGACCCCAAGAAGCTACCTTCCTCCCTCATTCCCACCTAAACTCCTCTGTGATTCACACTGCTCATGCAAAAGTCCAAATTCTACCTCCAGCCCTGGAGAGACAAGAGCCATTGAGTGCACAAAACACGTGAGTCATGACTAACAACAGCAGCATAGAAATCAAATCAAAACTGATGCAGTAAGTGCCCCAGACTCCTTGTGTCATGTGCAGAGCCAGATCCAGCAGTACATGCCCCATGCCAGTCCCACATACCTTGGGCTGTCACAGGGTGTGTACTGCATGCCACAGCCTGAAGAACCCACTTTACACACTAGCTCCAGCATGGCCCAATCCAAACTAGCCCCAGAGCCAGCGTGCAGGGCCAGTCTGGTGAGGTGCCATATACAGCATACACTGTGTTGCATGCAGGAAGCATGGCATCAGGTCCAGCCTGCATACCACATGCAGCACATAGGGCTGAGGCCAGCACATGAAGTCAGTCCAGCAACCCACAGGCCAGATCATACAGCTCCATGGGTCAATCTGGCCCATGGGCCATATGTTTGACACCCCTGCCTAGTGATTGGGCATGACCCAGGGAGGGAAAAGTCCTGGAACATAGTTCCTCCTACCACATTATTATTGTTTTAACCAATGACCACATATGCATAAACAGTGCTAGAATGGAGTAAGAGTGAGCATGTCTCTAGCTTGGTGATTAGGACATTTCCCTGCAAGAGAGAAGTCCCATGGTTCTTCCTAACACCGTTTATGTTATTTTAAACTTGGCTAAAATATATACATCCACTGGATGGTACTCAGATGAGACACATTTCATTTATAACCATCTAGGATGAAAACCTGACTCCGTTGAAATCAGTGGCAAAACTCACACTGACATCTGTAGGGTCAGTATTTCACCCGTACTGGCCAAAAATTGGACTTCTGGTGTAACATTCTGGTGTGATAAACTGATGTGACCTAATACAGAAAAAGTAATGGTAAAGCAAAACACCCAGAACCCAGATTTCTATAATAAAGTGAAGTGTGCAGCATTTACACAGTAGATTAATATTCACAATCAGATTTTTATTCCAGAGTGGGATACATAACTGAAGCACAACCTGAATGCCAGCCAATTAAAACATATTAGATTATAACTAAGTGATCTACAATGCCAGCTCTCTGTTTTGATTCCCATCTTATCCAATTTCTCATTTCTATTCTGTCAGTTTTCATTTCACAAGTAAGTTCTGACTGACACCTACACAAAGTGAGCATTAATGTTACAGTAAGCTAAGCAACATGGCCTCAACAAAATATGCTGTACTTATAATACAGACATTAAAAATGTAAATATGAGATAATGAATGGTATATGAGATCCTAATGTTTGCATAAAATTATATAACACAACTACTTCATAAATACCCTTACTAGCACAATTTAATGGCTCAAGGAGAATTAAATTAAACCAACTTTTTAAAAAAATAAGCCTTCTATGTTACAGCTTTATGGTATTAAATACTCTACCTAACACACAGTAAAACTAGGAAAGCTGCTCTAAAATAACACCTTGGGCATGTCCAGATGAGCAGAAATGTGCGTTTCCTCTGGGGGCATGTAGCAGTGGTACATCTTGTGCCGCTGCTACTTGCCACCAGGGAACTCCCATACCACATGCATTTTGGCACATGGCAGGTTACCCCAGGTGGGATAGTGGAGGGGAGGGCCAGCAACTGTCCTGGTCCCAGCAATCTTACCTGGGGTCATGGGGACTTCAAGGAGCTGCAGCCACAGTGCTCCTGGAGCAGGAAGACTCACTAGCAGCCAGAGTGGCTCTGGCTGGCCAGGCTCCGGTTTTAGGTGACACGTGCTGCCGCTACGTGTGCTGCCCCACTTTTTTTTTGGCATGTTTTTTTTTGACCAGAGGAAATCCCGAAGTAAAAAAAACCCTGTGCTGCAAAGTAGCAATGCGGGAAATGCCTGCATGCGTGTAGTGTGGCACTGTAGACGGGTATGTGGTATCACATATTGCATGTCCGCACTTTTTTGGATGCATCCTTGGTGTTCAATTCATAGGCTCAATCAATCTCAAGTTCATAGCTGAGGCAGTCGAATTTTGCATGTAATGTAGGGACTCCATCTCTTTATTAGTTATAACAAATACGATGCACCCGCCTCAATTTCCAGGACTTACTTTTTGAATACAGAATTCCCCTGCAAGTAAATCTGTGACTTAATGTATTTAAATGGATTTTAAAATGTTTCCTTTAAGAAACATAGCACACACGAGCCCCCTTTGGTCCAAATATCCTAAGTAACAAAAGAAAACCAGTCTCTTTAAACTTTGTATGTACTTAACACTCAAGTGAAATCTTCTGCAAAGATTTGAAGAAATTAAGACATAATTAAACAAAGTTATTAATAATTAAGAAATGGTGACTTTTTTCTGCCTAAATTATTGCTTGACATAGTATTGGGTTTTTTAACTAGATGTAGTAGGTCCACTCCTTCACTTTTGCACTCTGTCTCTCAGGCATAATTAGTCCCAGTTCCCCTGGTGCTTCTATCCCAGCTAATCTCTCCCTGTGCTGCATCAAAGTCTTCTGCCAGCTGAAGGGCCTCGAGGGAGGATTTTGGACAGTGGCACTGAACCCACCTCTGTGTATGGTCTTCCAGGTCTGTGAGGAACTGCTCTAGTAGTATTTCATCACAGACTTCTTCTTTGGTTAAAGTTTCTGGCCTCAGCCATTTGTCTGGCAAGTTTGCTAAGCGCTGCCATAGAGCACGGGGTAACCTCTCTTCCTTACTCTTCTTGCCCCTGTCGGTGTCTCTCTGGGTTATGTTGAGTCTCAACAACATTTCTTTTTTCACCTTGTCGTAATCTTGTGCATCTATCTGAGTCATGGCACGGTAGGCCATCTGGGCCTGTCCTACCAGGAGGACTCCCAACTGTCCCACCTATCTAGCCTTTTCCAGCCTGGAAGCTATGGCTGCCCTCTCAAATATTTCCAAGAATGTCTCCGGATCATCTTCTTTTGTCACCTTTGGCATCTTTATGTCTAGAAAATGCCTGTGTGCCCACACCTGTTGTTGTATCAGATGCTCTTCTACTGTCGTCTGTCTTACTGCTTGCTGTTGTTGCTGCTGGAGCAACTGAGCCATCAGATTCAGAGTCTGTTGAAGGGTCTCGGGTACTGCCGTACTTGGTTGGTGCTCTATTCTATACTCTTTGGGGGGCCGCAGCCGCCAACTTCCTGGCCAGTGCACCAAAATATGTCCCACACCTGTTGTTGTATCAGATGCTCTTCTACTGTCGTCTGTCTTACTGCTTGCTGTTGTTGCTGCTGGAGCAACTGAGCCATCAGATTCAGAGTCTGTTGAAGGGTCTCGGGTACTGCCGTACTTGGTTGGTGCTCTATTCTATACTCTTTGGGGGGCCGCAGCCGCCAACTTCCTGGCCAGTGCACCAAAATATGTCCAATGGTGGGTTTTCACCCTGCCACGGCGGGGTCCTTTAGGAGGGCTGTGATCTTCTTACGGCCCCCTCACCGTGCCAAGTCGGCCCAAGGGCACCCTCAAATTCTCGCCCGC
>NW_005842280.1:735565-751577 GCF_000455745.1 Alligator sinensis | reverse complement strand
CCTCAGCCCTGGGTTTTATGAGGGCCAGGCCCTGCCCCCCTCTGGCCAGCTGACTCACATTAGTTGCCCCGGCAACCCGCAGCTGTGCTTCTTATGTTCTGCCAGGGCTCTCTCTCCCTGGCAGTTTCCACTCTCTAGGAGCAGAGCACCGAGGTGCCCTGCGACACACCCCCAAACCCCACCCCTATCTCGGGTAGAGGCTTGTCTCTATTGTTCTATTTTTTTTGTCAATCTCTGGTGCTCATCACCTTGTCTGAGCGGTTTTCTCTTTTTTTTTTCTTTCTTACTCTGTTTTCTGCACTAAGACAGTTTTAGTACCTTGGCTAGTGGGCCGAAGACCACCGCAACATCTTGTTGGACTCTCCCACACGTCCATGATCTTACCTGCCACGACTTGTTGTTACGGGAGAAAATAGAATGTGTGTGGGTTTTGATGATTTCGCTCTTGAAATCTGTCTTAGTGTAGTGAGGGCTCCACCAACCCCTACACCCTTGCCCGTTCCACTGGGTGTTAATTCAGTAGTCTTGACAATCTGCCTCCGAGCAGTACAAATGCTCTGTGGGTCTTTAGGTCTGGCCAATCAATAGCCCCAGCGGGCCCGGTTGTACTTCACCCAGCTTGGAGCCTTGCACAGACCTGCCATTAATCCTAGCCAGTTCTTTTACTGGCCTATTGTCCCAATAGTTGCAAATGCACTATTTATCTGGGATGACTTCCCTCTCACTCTAATGAAAAGGAGAATGAAAACAAACTGGCATTTCTCCTGCCCTTACATTCTCAACTTTATGGTACCCTTTTTCTTCAGCCCCGCTATTAGGGTCTTTACGGTACCTTCTAACTGCCCCACGGCACCTTCTAACTGCCCCACGGAAGTTGCAGTTTCTCTCCAGGTGTTTCCTTCAGGGTTCTCTCCCCTAGCAGCTCCCTCCACAGAGCTGCTTCTCTTAAACCTGATCTCCATTGCTTTCTCAGTGCCTTTGGCTATCCCTGCCATCTCTCTGCCTGAGTCCGCCACTTCCGGTTTCTAGTGTTCCCTTTTTGCCTACCCCGGCTCTCCTTTTATCCTGGAGTTCCAGCTGACTCCCCCTCACCTCCTAAAACTTTGGGTGAAGAATGACCCCTGCGGAGTTCTTTGCAATTCAAGTAGGACCAATTGACTTCCCTGGGGCTCTTCTCTTTCCTCACACCCATATATGCACTGCACACTACCCTAAAACAGGACACAGTTCATCATGGGTCATATAGTTCAAACAGGCAGCCTGCCACAGAGGAGGATGGGAGCTTGAGGTACTCTGACAACAGCATCCAGGAGTTTAGTTTTGGCTCTGAACCAAAAACATTTATTTGCATAAAATAAATATTTTTTAGTTTAGAGTCAAAAATATTTTGGTATTCAAATATGCACTGTAAAATATGCATGTTTCAAAAAGTGCTATTAATGATCGGTATATCTCAGTGGTGCTCAATCTTTTGGCTTCACAGGTCAAATGAGTGGCACAGGGCTAGTCTGTAGGCCAGATCAGGCACTGTACTGGCCCCACATGTTAGAAACAAGCCCTGGAACCTCATGCTGTCCCTGCCCAGCCCTGAGCACTAGGATCAGACTGCACACTGCCCCTACCTGGCCCTGCACACTGGGATCAGGCCCCATGCTGCCCTGCACACCCAATCTAGAATGCAGGGCCAGCACAGAAGTGGTGCCAAATTTTCAGACACATGGGGAGCCCCGTGGACCAGATGATACAGTTCTAGGGACCAGATCTGGCTTGTGGGCCAGGGTTTGAGCAGCTCTGGTATATCTAATGGTTATTATTTCACAAAAAAATGGACAGTCCGCGTTACTACATAAGGCCATTACAAGATCAAACCTAATATTTCAAATCATCCCCTCCAGTCAATTTACAAGTTGTAGCTCTACTGGCTGAAATGTCAATGTGGGAAGAACAATGATCAATGTGTAAAGAGAATTCTGATTAGTAGATTTACTCTCACTGGTCTCTAATTGACCAAGGCTGCATGCTGACAAATCAAGAGTAAGATTCACCAGTACATCACAAATGATGTGAAATATTTTGGCAATGCAAGAAAACTGTAAACATAGTTCAAGTGTCCCAGTATGTTTCAGCTGCTTTACACTACTTCATGATAGCACTATGAAGCCAGGAGGTATCTACTTAATGTAACGTTAAAAGTTAAAATAAAAAATGAAGGATAACACTAATTACTTCAATTCATCAACATTATCACCAAATCTAGTCTCTAGGCTTCATGTGTAGTGTTTCATGAATGACATTTTTAATTTTTAAAGACATCTAAAAAACCCTTTAGTAAACCAGAGAGGATAAATTTGAGAGGATATATTGAAAACACAGTTAAAAGCAAAATCCTGGATTTATGTAAAAAAAAAACCAACCCCACCCCACCCCCACCCCCAACTCCAACTCAATTCAAATATGTCCAGGCATGGGAAATACAGAGTTAAGGCATTCAAAGATTTATTGCTACCAAGTACTGATATCAATCAACACACCAATTAAAAAATTACAATTTCAATGTTTCAAATTCAAGGTTAGATTTAATTTGCGTTATAATGAGAGATTAGTGGTTCTATGTATTCCTTCCCCATTGTTCACATCACTACAGAAAAGAAAGTTGTTTGGGGACTGTGAGCATTTGGATTTCTTTTAATTTTATGTTAAGCCTGAATTTCCTTAATCCATAATCCGTGTCAGGAAAAAAATTACTATATTCTTGTAATTTTTTTACATAGAAATAACGGATGCTTACCCTCAAAATTTACATGTTTTAACATAGTTTCTTGGGGTAATAACAAAAATGTACATTGTAATGTACATTTTCTGGTACTGAGATTGAAAAACAAATCTCGTTTTCAAACCACCCAGCCTTTTTCTGCTTCGTAAATCATCACCAACCACCTTTGTTCCAGAGCATAAACTTGGCAATTTCATTGGTGATGCATGAGCAGAACAGCAAATTTCCCTTCTGAACAGCTACACTGGCCCTGCAGTGTTGCCAGTTGCAAACACTTGTTTTTGTCAGTAAACAGAGAAGATGAGACTAGGAAGACGCATCTGGCACAGATATGTGCAATCACTGTATGGTCTGGGTAGCTGTTCAGAAAAAATTAACATCCTTGACCTAGTAGCTAATGCCTCTCAAATTCTAAATCTCAGTTTATTTGGGTTTCTTTGTTCTTCACCAGATTCTGCACACCATTCATCTCTCATTGAAAAACTCACAAAAACAACAATACTCCAAAAGCTTTATGAAGATTCATTCATGCAATTGGAACCATATTCTATTCTGCAGATTTTTGGCCTCACATGAATATGTGTTCAGTGTTGTTGCTGCTAGGCAGAAGGGGTTATTTCCTATAAAAGTTAACAAAGGAAAATCTCAGACATGCTTAGCCTCTGTGGAGATGACCTTTCCCTTCCATCCACATTCACTACAGCATCAAAGCTCCCTTCTTTCCTCTGTCATGACTGTGCACTCTCAGTGGAGTATAGAAGTCACAGAAGGGAGTAGATATAGCTTATAGCAAAATTAGCCACTTCCTAGATTTACACCTGAAAATACACCTGTGCCCAAATGAGTAAAAAGAAACACTCTGGAAGTAGGTTTCCCTAGTCTTGATTCAGGTCACTGTTATTCTGGATCAGTGGTTCTCAACCTTTTTCAGAATCAAGGCACGCCTCTTATCTTTTGCTCATTTTTAACTATGAAAAATATTAAAGTAACTTTTCTGTTGCAAAGAACTCATAAAGACCACAACAGGTCAAAATGTTTCTTAAACTATGAATTCCTGTTTGAAATCTATGGGTTTATCTTGTGAATCATCTGCAGATGTCTGCTCTTCTAACTGTGCTAATATTGTGTGGCACCTTCGGGCATCCTTAAAAGCATCCCATTGCACCCCAGAGAATTATTGCTTTGGATAAATGCTAAATGCAATTATTGTTGTGCACATTCAGGATAATAATAATCACCAACCTTTCAGCATTAACCTTTTGATATAAAGTAATAACTACTTTGGATTTGATTCTCTGCTCTGTTGCCCAGTTTTCTTAAACAGGCTCCATGTCAATTTAGCTGTACCAGATGCCCTGATAGTGCAAAATGGAAAAGACTGTTTAAAAATGACCCTGAATCAATGCCATACTGGCATTCAAGGCTGGGAACAAAAAATGTGTGTGAACACACAACATGGTGCAAATTGGTCTGGGGTTGGGAAATGTAGTATTACAGTGAAGATTTTGCTTTGATTGCTTATCTTGTATTGACTATAATTGTTTTGACTGTTTATTTTGTTATTTTTCTTTTTATATAAGGACTATTAAAATAAAGTTAATCCTATTATGATTCACTAACCATCAAGATAAAGTTATTTAATCAATTTTATTATTTGGAACTGATCATCTATTTTAAATTCCTTATTGCTTAGCATAAGACCAATGTCAAATACATTTTATGATTTTAGACATGTTTGACTCATGACTTTAAAATTTAAATTTAGAATAAGGAAAATGCTTATGTAAGGGTTTGTGGTATGTCTGGTGTGTGTGGATATGTCTGGTTTATGTGGAAAGAAGTAACGAAAGAATAAATGATGGACATGTGTGCCAGCGACACAGAAAGACAGGCCTCTTGCAGCAGGTTAACAGCTGCAGTGACTTAGAGTCAGCAGCAAAGGATTACCAAACACTAAATAATGCTCCATCCTGATGGCTGAAGACTGCAAGCGATGGCCCCTGAAGATTGCAGACCACAAAGCCAGAAGATCATGATCTACCAATCCCAGCTTGCCAACAGGACAAGAAGGACAAGAAGGACAGCCTTCGCATCTGACTCAGCAGAATCCATAGGCTCTATGGAAAGCTATTACTATAAAAAATAAAAACACAAACACAAGGCTTTGGGTCTCTTCCACCTGCAAGGAGGAGTTTTGGGCATGTCCAACAAGACCTGACTCCAACTTTCTTGGCCAGCCTGGCCAGCCACCAGACTGAATTTGAGCAACTTTAAAACTTGGTAACACCTTAACCTTTGCAGGACTATCTAACTTCTGTGTGTGTGCGTGTTTGTCTCTTTTGAATGAATGGATGAATGAATGAGTGAATGAGTATGTATCGGAATGAGTGAAGCAAATAACCTTACTGTTCTTTATTCTTTTCATGTTGCATGTTTTATGTTCCAATAAATGCGGCGTTGTGCCTTATCCCCTGATAAGATTCCAGCTTGTTTTTAATTCACACTGTATGCCCTGTGTGCACAACCGAAACTAACTTCAAGAACCAACAATGCAATGATGCAGAACATGAATGCCTACATGTAGCAAGCCCATGGCCACGAGGGTGGCCATGATGCCCCTTAGTGGCCTTGTGGCTCCTGCCTGGCTCAGGTTCTAATGTACCCCTCCCTTGTTCACTTACCTTCCACACCTTGTTCTTATGGAAGTTATAAAAGAGAGGCTGCCCATAGGGTTTAAGTGAGCCTGAGTCTGTATTGATCCCCACTGTGCCCCTCCTGGGTCCCCACAGTCACAGTCCTGCACCCCGAGGTTAGCAGACCCTCTCAGCCTGTCTGTACCTCTGCTGGGCACATATAGCCTTAAGGGCTAACTGCGTGACTCCATTCCTTCCCTACCATATGTCCCAAGCTTCACAGGTGTTCTCTCTCTGTGATGCTGTTTATTTATATACTCAGCCCCCTTGGGCCTTTGGACCCTGATGGTCCCTTCCTGAACTCTCAGACCCCTGGTCCTGCACACTGTCCCTTCTCTGGGCTCCCAGACCTTGGACAAGCCCACTGCCCTTTCTCTGGGCTTGTGGGCTCTCTGACCCAACTCAGCCTTTCCGTGGGCACATGGACCTTCTGTGGATTCAAAATAAAACACAGGCCACTTGCCTGTAAAACCATGCCTTCCTCTGGCTAGGTAACCTTCTTCTGTTTCCCAGGCCTGCAGGGTTGTTCGCATAAACTCAAATCCCTTCAAGACCCCTGCTGCCAGAAGCTCCTCGCTTTATGGCTGTGGGCTTATATAGCTCCAGCCTGAGCCCTCTTCTGGTCAGGTGAGTCTCGCACTAGCCCCCTGCACCACCTGCTAGTAGCCTCACAGGTTGCTAGCTCCCTTAAAGAAGCAGGCACACCCCAGTGTCCGGCTACACTACAACAAAAAAAGTTTAGACACTAGCATCAGCCTTCCCATTCCAGAATATTTACCACCGCCTGTCCAGTCTGTAATTATCCTAAGGGACAATCAGGTGCATCAGCCATCAGAAACCCATCACTAAATATCTCACTTAAGATGAAACACAATTTTCTTCAATGTTGAAAAAACAATTAAATAGCTGTAACTAGAGTGATCCTGTGATTTTAACAGAACACTAAAGGTGGCCATGCCACGCTGAATAGAAAACACATTTATTGTAGAGCAGATACAAGAAAGAAAAAGCATTGGAAACATTTCTTTTTCAGTTCACCTTTTCACAATTACCTTTGTAGCTCAGGTGTACTCGGGTATATACTCCCCTTCTCCAACTGAAGGAAATTCTTAGCTGGCAGGTGTGCTGTGGGGGAACTGCAGACTGCTCAGTTTCCCTCCATCCCTATAGAACCAGGCCAGGACAGTCAGGGGAATTAACTATGTACAAATTTATTTATATTCACTTTTCACAAGGAAAAGAAACATGGATATAAAAATATGTACGATAGATAGATAGATAGACAGATAGATAGATAGATAGATAGATAGATATGTATATGTATATATATATATGATATCTAAACAAATAACATAAATAATACCCTCTAGGTAAATGCTATAAAACCTTACACCAGCGCTCCAGATACACGTAAGTCACAGGTAAGTATCTGATCTGAAACAGATAAACCCCAAAATAAACATAGATAGCCAACAGATAAACTATAGATAAGTATAGGTGAACAATAAATAAGCCACAAATAAATACAAATAAACAACAGGTGAAATAATAGCAAAAGGAGGTCCCAGCAGAGCCCTAGGACTCTACTTGTCTACTAATTTACAAACAGGAGAGTTCACAAAATATAAGACATGACATCATGCCACTTACAGAGCAAGAACCTCAAAGATAAACTTAATCCCAAGGGGAAACCCCAATGCCCTAGGGCTTTTTCCCAAGCCCTTCAAGGAAGCTGGTAATTTCAGGGTGGCCCTCCCAGTGGGACCTCCACTTTCAGGAGCCCTTAACTAACCAGGGGGAACTCCCCCTCCCCTGTAGGAATCCTTTTTTCCCTGCAACTCATGGCTCCCAGGCCTGGAGGGTGGCCCTCGTCCTCTGCGCCAAGCTGCTCTCTCGCCTGCGATGGGCTTTGGGGGAGGGGGGTCACTGTCCCCTGGAACAGAGCTCTGCTATGCAAGGCTTCTGGGGCCTCTGGCTCAGCCCTGTCTGCTGGATCAGTAGCCTGACCACCATCTGGCTTCCTGGACTCAATCTTTTGCTATGGGTTGGAGGCCCAGGCCGCCTCTGCAGCACCAGGCTTGGTCCGCTCCCAGACCCTCCATGCAGTGCGTCCTGCACCAAGCTCCCAGCCTCGTGCCAGGGGTTGGGGACCTGAGCCACCCAAGCGCTCCAAAGATCCTGCTCCATGCACCAGTCTGTGCACTGTGTCTCTGGCTGCACACCAGAGGTTTCAGACCCGAGCCGCCTCACGCAGCTCCCAGGGTCTGGATGCCATACACTGTGCTGCACACCAAGAATCTAGCCACTGGAGCCATCCACCGTTCCCCAACGATGGAAGTCTTCAAGGGCGCTTCCGGGCTACTGCTTTGCCCTGCTGAGCAGCTCTCCTCAGCTCTTCTAAGCCCCGCTCTTCTCTCTTCTCTGTCCCAGATGCGTCTCCCTCAGGCTGGGCACGCAGCTCCTTTTATACTCTCCCGGGCTCCGCCCCGAAGTCTTCCGGACCTGACAGTGTTGCAGTCTACAGTCAGGTCCAGAGGGAGTTCCTCTTCCCCTCCCCTCAGGAAAAGGGTGCGACTTAACTCCTCTTGCTGCCTCCTGATTGGTGGAGGGGCTCCACCAATCAAAACAGCAAAATCTCAAGCCTGGGACCCAACCCAAGCTCCGAAAGGCAAGCCTGCTACACCTTGAACAACCTTGAGTTATTATGAGGTAAAGTGACCAATTTCACCAATTGCACCACATTTACTTGAATATAAGATGAAGTTTTTTCCCCCTTTAACATAGGGGGGAATATGTGTCTTATATTCACATACAGGAAAACCTCCTTAAATACATTCAACTGCTGCCAGAAGCAGCACGTGCTCAGTAAAGCACACGGGCAAACATACTGATGGGGATCTTCAACAAGACTAAGTTAATGCAGCCCATCCCAGTAACATAGTGTGCCCAATCCCCTTCAGCACTAACTCTTTTTAAAGTCATGTTGAACGGCTACGTTGCTGATTTGCATATATGCAAATTAATACAGGTATGTTTATTTCACAGTCGGTGTTTTTTGGTCCCTTGTGTTTTTGGTCCACTTGTCCTCTGCAGCTTCTGCCCCTTTCTCCCCCTTACTATCATGTCCACCAGGGGGTAAGAAGTTGGGGGCAGCAGAGGGCAAGGGGCTACCTGACCCTCCAGTCACTGTTCCCTGCTGTAGCAATGGGAGGGGGACAAATTCAAGACAAACCTCTGATAACTAGATTCCATACTTTGAAAATTATTTTTAAAATTATAAATTTTCCATATATAGAATCTAATTATTGGGGGTAGTCTTAAATTCAGTCATCTTAGATTTGAGTAAATATGGCATAGTAAAAAGAAAAGAGATTTTAAGGCATTTATGAAAACTCCCTCTCCTGAGTTACTACAGAATTCATTATAGTGTAATGCACTTTATGCCAAACCAAGTTTTAAAGAGAATTTAAAGCAATAATTTGGCGCACAGATTGCACAGCAACTCTCTTGGCACTACTCAATAGTTTGTTGCTTCCTTCCACTCCTGCATCTATTCTCTGAGTACCATCCTGGAAAACAATAGCAGGACTCATCTTTCTAATCTGCCCAGTGTCTTTCTTGAACGTGATCTTTCTCTGCCATTTGATGACTCGCCTCCAAAGTAAGGATAGCAGAGGTGCACATGTAATTATTATTAGGGTTCCCAGGGGCACCCTAACAATCATGTCTCAACTATCTGCTCCCCTCCTACCACAGACACCAAGTGGTACTACATAAACAAAAGTTCGAAAGCATCTCACCATCTCCCAGCTTTCCCTGACACACTATGGTAACCCCCAAATAGGAGATGCTGTCAGTAAGAGAATACCCATCCAATCTATGCAAGAAAAAATGGAGGTCATGTTTACTGACCTAGTGTCCAAGACCTAATAGAAGGAGATAAAGACAGAGAAATGGAGAAAAGGTTTCCAAAACTACAATACAGAGGTGGCAGAAAGGAGCAGGGAAGTGGCTAGGACCTCCTGGGTAGCATTACTGAGAATGATAAAGAGGTAACGAACCTGGCTGGAGAACATTGTGTCACAAGTTTCAAGGATATCTACCATGGTTCCCTGGGCCCCTGTAGCCTTCGTTCTCTGAGAACTCCAAATATTGAGATACACCTTTCACTTCCTAGGTCGAAGGAACAGGCCATCCTTAACATCCACACAACACAAAATGACAAGAAGAACAATTCTAAGAGAATGCTTTAGCTACATCATTTCCGTAGCAGAGGCACCATCCCACAACTAAAGATGTAGAAATCATCTTCACTCTTCCTCCAGAAAAAAATAAAATCTGCCGTCTTGAAAGCACAAACCAGGATGCATGTAGCACTTTGGTTCTTTGCTAGATTCTGGCTTTGCAATAAGTTTTAGATTTCTTTATTGTTACCTATGCTCAATAATGACTCCACTGTAACATTCTACTGCTACTCCACAGCTATTCAGATTATAAGTAAACAACTCTATTCCACTACCCAAGTGTTCAATGAAAGGATTCATAAGCCAAGAAATCCGAGGATAAGTTGGGTTTACAAAAAGGCAAAGAATTGCCCCACTATCAATGTCCATTTCTTACTACAGAAAACTATCCATAATTTCTAAAGATCCCAACATCATGGATCTTCCCACATCAATAGTGGGTGAACTCTTATGGTGATCAATAGGGCTGTGCGAAGCTTTGGTCCCTGATTTAATTTGGCAGAGATTCGGCCCGATTCGGTGACCAAATCTCCGAATCCAAATCAAATTAGAGCACCCTTTAATCTCTCCAAATTGAATCAGAACCCTCCAAATCAATTCAGAGAGACTTGGAAAGATTCGGGGATTCAGACATAGATACAGCTTTATATGTTTTTTCTACATACTTCTAGGTAGCAGGCGGCCTGTGAATGCTACGATGCTGGGGCGCATGAAGTATCCCACAGGAGCACAGGGGGCACTTCTGGTCCACTTCCAGGTCTGCCAGGGAGCATGCTGGCAGCCCCTCACCATGCCCCCCCAGCTCAGTGACTGGTGCCTCCTGGGTCTGGGGGGGGCACCCGGGGTCCCCCTGTGGCGAACTGCTGAGCCAGGGGCTGCAGGCCCCCCACGTGCTTCCCGGCAGACCCGGAAGTGGACCAGAAGTACTTCCAGTCCACTTCCAGGTTCATTGTCGAGCACGTGACGGGCCCCCCCACACTCCTGTGACACGTTCCATCAGCCCCAGCATTGCAATGATCACGAGCTACGCCGGTACCTCGAGGTATGTAGAAAAAACATTTAAAGCTGTGCCTGTGTCAGAATTGCTGATTCTCCAAATCAGCATCAAATCAAGGACAGTGATCTGAATCAATGAATTGAATCACTGCCCCTGATTTGGGCCGAATGCAAATTGAATAGGGCCTGCTTCACACACCCCTAGTGATCAACCAGGCCTTTCAACATTACAGAGCTATATCTATTTCTGTTGATGAATTCTAGAAAACCAGTATTATGGGAAAAAAGAGGTACATCAATCATGCCTATATAATTGGGGATCCCAATATTGCAAAATTAATCAATAACCTCCTCGTGTTTTATGAGCTTGGGGTAAGCATCTTCTTATTTGCAGTGCATTCCATTCCCAAAACAGCCCTAATGGTTGATCTATCAAAACTGGTTAGCTACTGAATTTGGCAGCAGCCACATACTTATCCACCCTAAGGGAAGTTCTTTTATTGGTGTGACGCCACTGTTGACTGGGAATAAACTCTGCATTGGGGGAGGGGATCTCTAGGAAAATGACCTTTGATTTAATAGAGTTCACAGACATTAGGGCTGGAAGGGACCTCGTAAAGATCATCAGGTCCAGCCCCCTGACCAAGGTGCAGGAAGTCACCTAGGGTCAAAGGATCCCAGGAAGATAAGCATCCAAATGATTCTTGAAAGTGTCCAGAGTAGGTGCTTGCACCACCTCTGGGGGGAATCCATTCCAGGCCTTGGGGGCTTGGACAGTAAAGAAGCTTTTCCTTATGTCCAGCCTGAAACGGTCTTCCAGGAGTTTGTGACCATTGGATCTTGTCTTCCCTTGGAGTGCACTGGTGAACAGGTGCTCCCCCAGATCCTGATGCATATCCCTTATGTACTTACAGCCGGCCACAAAGTCCCCTCTGAGCCTATGCTTTTTCAGGCTGAAGAGTCCCATGGCTCGAAGCCTCTCTTCATAAGGCCTGTTCTCTTCCCCTCCGATCATGTGCATGGCTCTCCTCTGGACTCTCTCAAACTTATCCACATCCTGTCTGAATTGTGGAGCCCAGAATTGGATGCAGTACTTCAGCTGCAGCCTCACCAAGGCTGAGTACAATGGGAGGATGACTTCCTGGGTCTTGTTTGAGATGTATCGGTAGATGCAAGCCAGAGTTTTTGTTTGTTTTGCCAGCTGCGGTATCACATTGGTGGTTCATGTGCATCTTGTGGTCAATCGTGACCCCCAAGTCTCTTTCAGTCATGGTGCTAGTGACTGTAGCACCATCGAAACTATAAGTGTGATGAGGGGGTTCCCCCCAACCCAGGTGGAACACCTTGCATTTCTCTGGATTGAATGCCATCAGGTTTTCATCCCCCACTTTGTGAGCCTATCAAGGTCAGCCTGGTTCACCAGCCTATCCTCAAGTGTGGACACTCTTCCCCAAAATTTGGTGTCATCAGCAAACTTAGCCAGTCTGCTTTTGACGCCAGAGTCCAGATCATTTATAAAGACATTAAAGAGTACACGTCCAAGAACAGAGCCTTGGGGGACAGCACTGGTCAGTGTGCGCTATGATGATTCAGTTCCATCAACTATCACTCTCTGGGTCCAACCTCAGAGCCAGTTCCCCAGTCATCGGACTGTAGAGTAGTCGAGTCCACAGTTCCCCAATTTCTCCATCAGGACATCATGCGACAGTCCAAATATATGACATCATCCTCTACACGTCCAAGAACAGAGCCTTGGGGGACAGCACTGGTCAGTGTGCGCTATGATGATTCAGTTCCATCAACTATCACTCTCTGGGTCCAACCTCAGAGCCAGTTCCCCAGTCATCGGACTGTAGAGTAGTCGAGTCCACAGTTCCCCAATTTCTCCATCAGGACATCATGCGACAGTCCAAATATATGACATCATCCTCTTCTGCTTTGTCCAGGTGATGTGTCACCCGGTCATAGAAGGAAATGAGATTGGTCAGGCAAGACTTGCCTGCAACAAACCTGTGCTGGCTATCCCTCAGAATGTTGCCTTCCATTAGCCTGTTGATAACTGATGTCCTGATACTCTGCTGCCTCTCCTGACCATCCCAAGCCTGCAGTGCTATCATGATTCACCAGTCACTGCTACTTGTCCAAACCTAAAATCATAGGATCATAGAAAGTTAGGGTTGGAAGGGACCTCAGGAGGTCATTTAGTCCAACCCCCTGCTCAAAACAGGACCAGACTCAACTAGATCATCTCAGCCAAAGCTTTGTCTAGCCGGGTTTTGAAAACCTCCAATGATGGAGCTTCCACCACCCTTCTGGGTAACCTGTTCCAGTGTTTTACTGCCCTCCCAGTGAGAAAATTCTTTTGAATATCTAACCTAAACTTTCCTTGCTGCAACTTGAGACCATTGCTCCTTCTTTGGTTACCTGCCACTACTAAGAATAGCCTAGCTCCATCCTCTTTCAAACCCCCCTTCAGGTAGTTGAAGAAGCAACACTCAAAGTGTAATCACTTCAAAAGAAGGTCATGCAGCAGGGTTTGCTTTATTTCAGCTTTGTTCATCTCTACTAGTGCTCCAGTTGCCCTGACTCTCAAGTCATTGCATAGTTTCAGATATATATGCTGCAGCCTGTATTAATTACTTTAGGATCACAGCACTTAACAGTATTTTCTAAACACATCTGAACAGTATTTTGAAAACAAGGTGAAAAGATGAATGATGGGATGAAAGGAAAATAATGATGGAGCTTAGTTTGACTCCAAGTTCTACAATTCCAGTGCCATCCAGTTGTAGGTATCCCACAACTGCATAACAAAGAAAATCCCACAGTGCAGAAGTGTAGTAGCAGAGGATGTCTCTCAGAACATTAAGTGCTTTTTTCAAAACACTGAAGGATTGTGAGGACACATTGATCCCAAAGGGAAGTAGCTTAATCCAGGACAACAAGCTATGTCAACATGTTGTTCATGCTACAGTTGTTCTAGATCACACAACACAGATAAGCCAAAAGCCAAACAACTTGTCAGTAGGGACATACCTTAATATCCAATTTCAAAAACTACTTTATATATTACCTCCTTACACAAGAGCTGGCAAATAAGGGTGGGGGATCTTCCAGGCAGGGAAAACCCTGAGCCTGGTTTATTTGTTTAGCTTATTTGCTTATCTCCTCACACCTCTCATGTCCTTCAAAGAATCTGGCATCACCCTAGTTGAGAATCACTGCATTATGCTCATTAGTAAATATTTGTAAGTAAAACAAAGACACCTATCTATATCTGTAACAAAACCTGGTGAACAAGAGTACCCCGATGCTTATCCTGCAGAGGGGCTCATACAATTCAATCTTTTCCTGTATCTTTTCTTCATAAAGCAGAAAACTGCTCAATGTGTTAGAGAAGAAAATCTTATTACACTTCCTGATTTATGCTTGTGTTCAAAACAGACATCAAATGCCAAATATTTTATCACTTTCTCATTATTACCTTGCAGGATGAAAAAAAACCTCAGCAAACAGCTTATTTTGTTAGCATTTCATTACCATTCAAATGGATGCAGAAACACCATAATTCCAATAGCAAAACACTGAGTTGCTTCTTAAGAATGAGGTAAAAAATTCCTTTCCTATCCATAATGTTAACAGAAACAGATACATATGGCATCAGTCATAGTAATCTATAACTGATTTATAAGGAGCATTATGTAGGCTTCACTTTTTATTGGGTATACATGTAATAATATATGTACTGATTCTTGCTTTAACATATCAAAGCACATTAGCTGTAATATGCCAAAAAAAAGTGGTGAGAGACTACTGAATGTTGCCTACTCATTTAAAAAAATGTCAAGGCTAAACTTATAACCCCAAGTTTTGCAAACATGTTTAAGGCAAACACACCTAAGAGATTAGTAGCAGACAAAATAACAGAGGTCACTGCAGTTTTCTTTGCTTAACATAAGTCTGACTTTTACCCATGGTGTTCTACCATGTCCCAAAGAGGCAAAATACTACCATATTTACTCATGTGATCTGAACCCATTTGGGCTCTTTTTCCCAAAAATCAGCCCTCCAAAACCTAGAGCGCATATTTTAAGCAAGGAAACTGATGTTCTTCACTAGAACTTCACTGGCCTGATGCCACACTTCCCATTGCAGCTTCTGAACATCCAGGTGTGTGGGGTTCCTGATGCCTGGCTCCCCACACACTGGCAGTTGTGTGATTGGAATCTGATTAATATTATTCCAGACCTCAAAAATCATGCATCCAAATCATGTGACTAACAACATCTGCCAAGGTTCTTCCCACACATCTACACAAAATTAAAATAAAAATGCAAAAACTTTTGTAAAAGATATACGTGGAAAAGAAAGAACGATCTTGGACGATCAGCAAGGGAACACAGACCATCTCCCTGCTGGGTTGCTAGTTTTAAAGTCCTCAATCTGAAATACCCTTTTACCTTGCCAGATCTGTGTTACCAGAATGAGATGTACTGCTGATGAAAGACTGTGGAGCTGGTACCTGTTCTGGGCCTGAATTTAAAAATTAGATTAGTACTTCTGTGAACAAGTGTCCCAAGGAACACAAAGCTGGTTATTCATCTATACAAACATTGTCATATACAACAAAGCAATTGTCTGGTGGACTTTTCTACATATAAATTGCAAACACCTAGAATTGAAAATTACTTTCTTGGCATAAACAAAAATCCATGCTATGCTATCCAGTTGACTGTTTAAAAATAACTCTTTAAGTTCATTGCAAACAAAAAAAATATGGGTAAAACAAGCACATGTGGCAGGTGGATAAACACTTTAGTAGGGGTGCACAGATAAAGGTTTTTTGGGCTGATACCAATGGCCAATTATTAATGAGCCATATCAGTCAATACCGATCTGATTGTCGATAATCAGCCTGGCAACTTGGAGAGCAACATCAGGCTGTTAAGTCTCTTGGGGGGAAGGAGCATGGGGGAAGGAAGAGACATGGTGGGTCAGATCGGGCCCCCCACAGTGAGGGAGGGAGTGGGGCTAGGCCATGGGCTAGGGCAGACGCTGCATAGATGGGGCAGGGAGGGGCATGAGACAGAGCCGTGGCTCATCCAAAGGGTGCAGGGGGGGGGCAGCTCCCGCTGCTGCATGCACCCATAGGGGAGGCATAGGGGGCATGTGCCCCCTGGATCTGTGCCCAGGGCAAGGGCGGACTGCCCACTTGGGGCTGGAGGCTGTACTGGGCTCCTCCTGGCAGGGAGGGGCCAGGCCAGGGCTGTGCTTGGGGTGGGCAGGGCAGGCAGTGGTGGCACTGG